>NC_041387.1:229214379-229270367 GCF_002162155.2 Triticum dicoccoides | reverse complement strand
CACACACGCCTCATGCCTGGGGGAGGGGTGCCCCTGCTCAATCCCCTCCTCCCGCACGGCCGCGCCCGACGCAAGTCGCGACGCCGCTAAGGCCACCGCCTGCCGGGCTCGGCCCGCCCCTCAGGGACTCCTCTGCGCCCCCTCCTCTACCCCGCGCGGCGCCCGCCTGATGCCGCAACCTCGCCTCATCACCGACCCCGACCCCGTCGCACCTCGCCGGCGCCTAGACGCCCACCGCCATCACCGCCCGTCTTCGCCCTCCTCCACGACCGGAGCTCCTACGCCTCGTCGGACGCCGTCGTCCTCTTCGTCGTCAGACCTCCCCGAGCTCACTCTCGCACACCTGCAGGGCCTAGTGAGCCACCACCCTTCCCTTCTCCTCTGCCCTCTCATAGCGTCTCTCCCCATCGCCGCTCACCGTCTGAATGCGCCCCGACCGCGGTCACCCCGCGCTGGCCGCACCCAGCGTGCGTGCCCGGCCACGCGACCCACGCGCCCACGCCTCGGCAGCTCCACCCGTCGCAGCCGCTCACATCGCAGCTGCCCTTCGTCGCCCCTGCTCCCCTGCTTCGCCCGCGGCACCCCGCACTCACCAGGGCGGCCACTGCCGGGCCACGCCCTGCAGTTCCTCCCCCCCCCCCGACGCGTTGCGAGCTGGCCGCCTGCGCTCCTCCGTGAACGACCGCGCGCACAAGCCCCACTGTGGCCTGCCGGGCGGGCTGGTGCCCGACGCCCGCATCGCCCGCTGCCCGAAAACACACCCGAACCCGCTATGGCCCTGCTGGCCCAATGACATGTGGGGTCCAGCCCCCTGGAACGTTAAAAAAAAGAGAATTAAAATAAATAAATAGATAAAACTAAATATTAATTAATTAACTAACTAAATAATTAACTTAATTAATTATGTCTAAAGTAACTAATTAAAATTAATTAACCTAATTAACTAATTAACTTAATTAAATAAACAGTCAATGATATGCGGGACCCACACGTCAGCTTGACCTAGTCAACACATCTGTTGACTGATGACATCATGCTGATGCAGTAATGCCATTTTCGGATTAAATTAATATTAATAGTTTATAAATTGGTTTAAATCTTTAAAAATGAATATAAAATAAATCGTAACTCGGATGAAAATGTTTTGTAGATGAAAGTTGCTCAGAACAACAAGACGAATCCGGATACGCAGCCTATTCGTCCGCCACACATCCCTAGCATAGCAAACCTGCAACATTTCACCTTCGGTTCATCTGTCCGAAAACGCGAAACACCGGGAATAATTTCCCGGATGTCCCCCCCCCCTTCACTGGTACAACCACCTACCGCGTTATGGCACACCTAGCACCGCGCTTTGTCATGTCATGCATCCTCATGCATTTGTTTGCATTATATTTATTGTTTCTTCCCTCTCTTCTCTCGCTAGACACCGAGACCGACGCCGCTGCTACCCAGTACGACTACGGTGTTGACGACCCCTCCTTCTTGCCAGAGCAACCAGGCAAGCCCCCCCTTGATCACCAGATATCGCCTATTCTCCTCTATACTGCTTGCATTAGAGTAGTGTAGCATGTTACTGTTTTCCGTTAATCCTATTCTGATGCATAGCCTGACATTGTTGATACATCTGTTGATACCTTACCTGCAATCCTAAATACTTAGTATAGGATGCTAGTTTATCATCATTAGCCCTACATTCTTGTCAGTCTGCCTTGCTATACTATGGGGCCGTGATCACTCGGGAGGTGATCAAGAGTATATACTATACATACATACATACTATACAGATGGTGACTAAAGTCGGGTCAGCTCGATGAGTACCCGCAAGTGATTCTGATGAGGGGGCTGAAAGGACAGGTGGCTCAATCCCGGTAGAGGTGGGCCTGGGTTCTCGACGGCCCCCGACTGTTACTTTGTGGCGGAGCGACAGGGCAGGTTGAGACCACCTAGGAGACAGGTTGGCCTGGCCCTGTTCGGCGTTCACGGATACTTAACACGCTTAACGAGATCTTGGTATTTGATCTGAGTCTGGCTACTGGCCTATACAAACTAACCAACTACGCGGGAACAGTTATGGGCACTCGGCATCGTGGTATCAGCCGAAGCCTTCGTAACATCAGCGACTGAGCGGCGCGCGCCAGATTGGACCACGTCACGTGACTTCCTTTGTAATGGCGGTTGCTAGGTCTGCTTCCGGCCGCCCACGCAACGTGCAGGTGGGCTAAGGGCGATGGGCGCAGACCCCTGTGCGCTTCGGTTTAGACCGGCGTGCTGACCTCTCTGTTGTGCCTAGGTGGGGCTGCGACGTGTTGATCTTCCGAGGCCGGGCATGACCCAGGAAAGTGTGTCCGGCCAAATGGGATCGAGCGTGTTGGGTTATGTGGTGCACCCCTGCAGGGAAGTTAATCTATTTGAATAGTCGTGATCTTCCGTAACAGGACGACTTGGAGTTGTACCTTGACCTTATGACAACTAGAACCAGATACTTAATAAAACACACCATTCCAAGTGCCAGATACAACTCGGTGATCGCTCTCTAACAGGGCGACGAGGAGAGGATCGCCGGGTAGGGTTATGCTATGTGATGCTACTTGGAGGACTTCAATCTACTCTCTTCTACATGCTGCAAGACGGAGGCTGCCAGAAGCGTAGTCTTCGATAGGACTAGCTATCCCCCTCTTATTCTGGCATTCTGCAGTTCAGTCCACTGATATGGCCTCCTTACACATATACCCATGCATATGTAGTGTAGTTCCTTTCTTGCGAGTACTTTGGATGAGTACTCACGGTTGCTTTCTCCCCCCTTTTCCCCCTTTTCTTTCTTTCTGGTTGTCGCAACCAGATGCTGGAGTCCAGGAGCCAGACGCCACCGTCGACGACGACTCCTACTACACCGGAGGTGCCTACTACTACGTGCAGCCTGTTGACGACGACCAGGAGTAGTTAGGAGGATCCCAGGCAGGAGGCCTGCGCCTCTCTCGATCTATATCCCAGTTTGTGCTAGCCTTCTTAAGGAAAACTGTTTAACTTATGTCTGTACTCACATATTGTTGCTTCCGCTGACTCGTCTATGATCGAGCACTTGTATTCGAGCCCTCGAGGCCCCTGGTTGTATTATGATGCTTGTATGACTTATTTATGTTTTAGAGTTGTGTTGTGATATCTTCCCGTGAGTCCCTGATGTTGATCGTACACATTTGCATGCATGATTAGTGTATGATTGAATCGGGGGCGTCACATCATCCTAGCGACATGTGTCAACCATGTACAGTGTGGTGGAGATCGTGTGAGATCGTGGGTGAATAGATAAATCTTATCATGGGATGTGGAACGGTTTGAGCGGCAAAAGCCGAAAATTCAGATAAGAAAATTTTAATGTTTCGTTCGCAAATTCTTCAGCTGACAAGGCCACAGTAAAGATTTTGAACGTGTTTCAAATAGAAGGCACATGAAGCTATGAGCATACTGGGTTGAGTTTAGCATAAAGGGGGAAGGTTCCAATCACATTCACTTAGCAGAAAAAGCAACTTGAAGAATTAGCAATTAGTGAATGTTGTAGAGGACTTAAAACTCAAGTATATATATATATAGTCAATGAAGAATAACGACAGAAAGAGTGAAGACAATGCAAAGTTGAAGAAATTGAACAATGAGGAATTTAAAAAATGAAGAAAAACTCAAATTGAAGATTTTCAACTTTGGGTGGTGGTGTAACCAACCGTATAAGAATGATGATTTCAAACACCACGTACAATTGTCGTAGGGTTCTGAGAATCAAATTCTTCATTAATTTATTCACACTTAGAGGGTTAGTCTTCATTGATTCAAGAAAAACGTTACTTCGTGTGTTGCACATCTAAGTTATCAATTTTGCATAAGTATTAGGAGGTGTGTCCTTTTGAAAGAACATTTGAGGATTCTAAGATATTTAGCTGACACTGCAACTTGCTAAATCTCTTCTCATCCAAGGGCTTTGTGAAGATATCGTCCAGCTCGTCTTCAATATTTGCATGGTCGATGTCGATGTCGCCCTTTAACACACGGTCCCGAAGAAAATGATGACGAATCTGGATGTGCTTTGTCTTCGTGTGCTGAACTGGGTTGTGAGCAATCTTGATAGCACTCTCATTGTCGCAGTATAGTGGCACATTCTTCATATTGCACTACAAAAAAAAGACACATCCGTGACAATTTGGGCCGAAGAATTTTTTTTTTGTCATACATATGACACTTCTATGACGATAATTATTACAAAACCCGGTATCATCATCGATGTGGTGGGCTCCTACTTCTATGACAAAAAATCATGACAGAAAATGGGCTTTTCGTCCTGGGCGGGCCGGAGACGCAGCTGCATGATATTCTTTGGGCCGTCCATGACGGAAAAAACCGTGGTAGAAGCGAGGGCGAGGAAAATTTCGGGGAGTTCCCGGTTACGGTGGGTGGTCGGGGGCCGAGCGATGCGTGTTTCTCTCGTACATGTACGCGCGTGTGCGAGGCGTTGGCTCTAAATGAACCCGAGCGAGGCGTTGGGCTCTAACTGAACCCGAGTGATTTCACTGCAGGCTACGCGCGTGTTACTGAACCCGAGCGATCGATCGATGGCTGATAACTGAAACCAATCAAGCGATTCCTTCGCTACTGCTGCTAACTGAAGCCGATCGATGATGCCTCTGGGATGAACAGTGAGTGTTGGCGGGGGGGGGGTTGGATGAACATTGAGCGGTGGAGTTGCCTCTGGATCAATCGGACCCCGATCGATCGAGCCGGTTGGGGCTGGATGAACAGGACCCCATGGAGTGGAGGGCTGGATGAACAGGATGACCCCGTGGAGGGCTGGATGAACAGTAGATGGTGGAGGGGTGGTTGAACAGTAGCCGATGGAGTAGCACGCGGTGGAGGCTAGATGAACAGGAGCCCGTGGAGGCTGGAGGAGGTCGACGGTAGCCCGTGGAGGCTGGAGGAGGTCGACGGTAGAGATGAACAGTATCCCGTGGAGTCCCATTTTGCGGTACGCCACACCCCTCCCGATGAACAGGACCCCCGTTTCGACGGTAGCGCTCCAACACAAGTCCGTTTCGTCCATTTTGTGGTACGCCACACCCCTCCTGATCAACAGGACCCCCGTTTCGACCGTAGGAGGTCCGTTTCCACCGTTTTGTGGTACGTCAGACCCCTCCCGAGGAACAGGATCCCATTTCAAACGTGGCCGGTCGAACACAAGGTCGTTTCCTCCGTTCTGTGGTACGCCAGGCCTCGTTTCCATCGTCTGTTCCGTCCAAGCCCTCCCGATGAACACGACGACGCATTCCGTTCCGACCCGGCCGGTTGGCTTCCCATGAATACAATGACGACGATGTTTCTTCGTTCCGACCTAGCCATGTATGCGAGCCCTGGCCGTACGTATGCGCGAGTAGGCGTTCGAGACCCCGCCCGTATGTACACATATGTGGTCGTATTTTCTTCCTTGCACACTGGTCGTTGTACGTACGTGTACATGCTACGTGCGTGCCTCTACTACGACACGTATGCGCCTTTACTACGACACGTGCACGCCTCTACTATGACACGTGCGCGCCTCTACTTCCACCAGTATGTACGTACACGTTCGCAACCAGAATGACAACGCTACGTACGCTTTGACTAGGTGGGTCCCAACTGTCAGGCACTTCCTTGCGTGTGAAGATGTAGATGGTGGGTCCCAGCAGTCAGGGGGGCGAATCAAGTTTTTATTTTTTGCCTGGACGCACTTCCTTGCGTGTGAAAATGTAGCTGGTGGGTCCCAGCAGTCAGGGTGGAAATGTCTTTTTCGCGAAATATAGTGGCCCGTCCGGTGGGTCCCAGCTGTCAGGTGGAGGAATCATTATTTTCTGCATAATAAGGAGGCACTTCCTTGCTGTGGCTGTGGACCCAGCTGTCAGCCTCTCCACGTACATTCCACGTCTGATGGAAGTCGTTCCTTGACCACATTGACCATGCTGCCCCGAGAGCACCACGGCGGTGGACGACGGCGAGGCCTAGGAAGGGGACGACGCGGAGCCAGGGAAGACGTGGCAGTGGATGCCCACACGGAGAGGAGTATGAGGCTTCACTAGTTCGGCTGCGGTGTGAGGCTGCCGTCGCCGCAAAATTACAGTGGGTATGGGTGAGTGGAGGGATGGCCTGTCTAGCGGTGGGAGTAGTAGGGGGCGGTGAGGCCTCCACGTCAGCACTACCGGCCACGGAGGTAGGAGCAGGCGGCACGACTGTCACTGCATTGGGCGGCTAGAGCAAGAAGACCAGAGGTTGAAGAAGCACGACGGCCGTTGGATGGACATCATATGGTCACTGCAGCTAGAATCGTTTATATTGACTAAGTTGACAAAGCCCTTGGTACGCGCCAGCTTAGTAGGCCCACAGGTCAGCCTCAGAAACAGTTTGCCACAGATGTCAGGGGGAGGAATCATTTTTTGGGCGGCCGAAGCTAAGAATATCCGAGATTGAAGAAGAAGCATGATATCCCTTGGATAGACATCCAACGGCCACTGCTGCTAGAACCGTGTGTTGACTATAATAAGTTGACAAATCCTTGCATACGCGTCAACTTATTTTTTTAGGGGACGCGTCAACTTAGTAGGCCCACAAGTGTGTGGCAGAGAACTTATAGCCCATTTGCGATTTGTAAGAATGTACAACCTATTTTTGAATTCTAATGGAATTTACTACAGTCCATTTACAGTTTGTTAAAAGTACAGCCCATTTTCTAGCTAGGACAACGATTAATATTTTCAACCAACCGTTGAAGACATAATTCAATAAAATTTCCCACAATTTGATGGGTCCGAAATATTTTTATCCCGAAATTTTTAGTCAGATTAAATATAAATTTGTATTACATAAAAATCCAACGAAACATTGCGCACGCAACAATGAAAATTTAAGATTTTCAAAATCCATAAATAATAATTTATAAACTAACTTTGTGTTTGGTGCATTTTTTATAGTTAATGCCATGTTTTTATAATTACATCCCATTTATTATTTTTAAAGCACATTTTCCTATTAAGCCTAATGCATCCCTCCTAGGAAAGATTTGCAGCCCAGCGGGGCGGAGAATAACAAGTTGACCTTGCCTGGATATTCCTCAAAAAAATGTATAGCCGGGCTAGCCATTTTCATCTTGAAAAAATTAATATCTGGGCTGGATCTCTGGCTTGGGCTAGACGGGCCACAGCCCGCCTAGTTAATACCCTACTCTCCTCTGAACAACAACGAAATCATCACCAAGAAAAACTCTGCAGTGCTCACGCCTCAAAAACACAAATACTGCTCGAGCTGCTTGGTCCCAACTGTCGGCCGCACCTTGTGCAATTCTCTCGTTTATATTGACTACATAGGTTGACAATGGTGTGGGACCGTGATGTCAGGAAACCAAGAGGAAGCAAAAAAATATAGTTGTACATAATAAGGAGGCACTTGCGTACATACAGCTATGGCCCTAGTGGGTCCCTAGTGTCATCCAGTCAAAATAAAGTCATCTCCTGAACCCTCATGTTCGTTGACGATGTTAACAATGCTCGGCGCCATGGTGAGTGCAACAACTCGAAGGACGACGGAGCCCTACGGATGGTCTGATACAGCGCCCGCTGCTCATCCAGGAAGCCAGGATCATCGGACACCAATGAGCACCTTCGAGAAACTGAGACGGCATGAAACGGTAAGGCCGCGCTTGGGAGCTCTGGTTTATTTCAAACCTATATTAACATACAAGTGTAATTTACTCGTCATCGGAAACAACGCGTAAAATACAGGCGTAAGGAAACCGAGGGCCCGAGGTCTATAAGTAAAACCGGCGGGTTACGCGTGTAATTTGAGAGACCAGTGTATATTTTACGAGCACTGCTATATGGACGACATTACCAGACGATACATGCACAACGTGCGTATCATGCCATCCATGGGCAAGGCTAAAATAGCAGCTAACAGCTGGATTAGCAATCGTCCGAATGTCATTCAGCATTTTTATCATGTGTGAAGTACTTTTGATATTTTACTAGTCGAAATCGACCAACCAAGCGCTTCACCCGAGACCATCAGCTTTTATTTACAACCGTCAGTTTCACAAGCGGTTTTTGGTTGGAAAACGACGATCCGATCACGGCCTAATATCATGAGTTGGTCAGAAGATCATATGGTTTCACATCTAACCTACCCGACTTGTTGTATAGGTTATGAATGAAACATAAGACGATGAACTTCTTAAGCATGGAAACAACAGAAGAGGATGATCTTCTTAACAAGCAAATCACTGGCATTAGATCGACATGCAAAACAATACGAAGCATTATTCTTAGGAGGTACGGTGAACAGCTTGTGATGCCGCATGCCACAACTTTCCAAGCTCAACTTTGCAATCAAACACAAGGCCTGGCATTACATAGACAACATTCAGAACAAACTCTTAACATAGGAATATCTCAGCAAAGTAACTATTTACTTCTAAACTGAACACAGGAATAGGAAAAACTATCGACGCTGCTCACAGCAAGGGCATCCCACTCAAAAATATCAAATGCATGTCTTCTGGCTAACATCAATGAGCAAATTTTGACAAGGTTTTCCAATTCCAATATATTAAACTAACGTCTTCTTGCTAAAATCAATGATTAAACTTTGACAAGATTATCCCATTCAAAATATGTAATACCTATGATCGTGGAGTCCGGCCGTAGCTTCTTGTACTTGTTTGGGCACTTTTTTCCCAGTGCACTCCACGTGTTGTAGAATTGCCAATGCTCTCTGCAAACTAGTCATGTCACCAGCGTCTAATAATACTCTGCAAAGCTTCTCGGTCATTCCTTCTCTAATGTAGCGCAAACAGTGACTGCTTCTTTCTACAAAGTGGAACGACCAACTGGACCCACTAATGCAGCAGTTTGCCTTGGACACATTGTCTCCTTTTGTGCAGTTTACCTAAAATCGAAGTCGGAATAAAACCGAGCTTTAATTTTGATATCCCTATAAGCCACAATAGGTATAAGGGAAACAATTACTAAGAAATAACGGTTGATGACTTGTACTCCCAGAAGAAAAGCATCTACAGATCTACCGTATCTTAATGGGAAACAAAGCAGGAGAGTAGCAATTCTCCATTAGTGTGATTCATTCATATTAACTGAGACATTATCTTAACAATGCCTTGTTTCAACATGTATAAAGAACGACAAAGCAGAAATGTACAATTCCTAAAACAATGCAACTAATTCATTTTAACAGAGACATTATCTTACCAATACCTTGGTTAAACATGTAGAAAGAACTACAAAGCAAGATAGTACCATTCCTAACAAGTGTTGCAATTTTGAACTAAGATTTAGTAGGTAATTAATTCTGAGAGTGGCATTGCTTAATTTTACCAGTGGCATTAGATTAACAAAAAGCATAAACAGTTCCAGGGTAGAGTGGGCGCAACAAAAATATGTGCTTCCATCTACTTCTAAAGGGGGTGATGTAGAGTTTGTTGTAACAAAGCAACAAGCATCATGACTGGGTTGGTCCCATTTTTGTTCACTACTTAATGGGAAAAGACAGCAATACAATAGCTTCAATTCAACATTTATTTAAAACAGTACCAATACAAGTAGCACAACATCTCAAAGCACACTGCACAATCATGTGGATGAAGGCCTGTACTGACCTTTCATGAGAACACCAGGATAAAATATGAATCTTCCAACACGAATAGGAAATCCAATCTCGTTTTGTGCAGTTGCACTGAAATCAAGCAAAGTGTTTCGCGTAGCAAAGAAAAATGTTGCAATAGCAACAAGTTCAATAGATATCCCTCTTTAAACAGAGGCAAAAAAGGAATCAATTACTGGCTAATAAAGGAGGATGAAACATGCGGCCACAAAAATGGTAATCCCGCCAATACCTAACAAGTGTTGTAGTTTTGAAATAAGATTCAGTTGTTAATTCTGAGAGTGGCATTGCTTAACTTTACCAACAGCAATAGATTAACAAAAAGCATAAACAGTTCCAGGGGAGAGTGGGCGCAACAATACCATATGCTTCCATCTACTTATAAAGGGGTGATGCAGAGTTTGTTGTAACAAAGCAACAAGCATCATGTCCGGGTTGGTACCATTTTTGTTCACTACTTAATGGGAAAAGAGAGCAATACAATAGCTTCAATTCAACATTTATTTAAAATATTACCAATACAAGTAGCACAGCATCTCAAAACACACTACACGATCATGTGGATGAAGGCAAGTACCAACCTCTCATGACGCTCACAAGATCAACTACAAATCATGTGGATGAATAGGAAATCCAATCTCGTTTTGTGCAGTTGCACTGAAATCAAGAAAAGTGTTTCGAGTAGCGAAGCAAAATGTCGCAATAGCAACAAGTTGAATCGATACCCCTGTTTTAATAGAGGCAAAAAAGGAAACAATTACTTGCCGATAAAGGAGGATGAAACAAACGTTGACAGAAAGAAGCATCTAACTTATCTTGGATGGAAAACAAAGTAGGATAGTAGCATTTCTAAAACGGTTGCATTGATTCATATTAACAGAGACATTCTCTTAAAACAACATTCGTTAAAAATGTAATTTACTTTTAACAGTGGCATTGCTTCAATTTTCCGGTGGAATTCGTAGATTAACAACAACAAAATAGTTGTATGGGACATGCCAGCACCATGTGCGTCCACACGTATAAATGGGTGATGCTGAGTATGTAGCCAAGCAGCATATATGCGTTGGTCCCATATTTGTTCTCTTTGAACCTTTTTCCTATGTGAGGGCAACAAATCTAGTCCTGCACAAACTACCCGACCCCCCAGTTTCTTTCCATTTTCAACAAAGAGATCGGTTCCTTACAGATGTGTGTACTGGGTTACCCCATTTTTCCCTTTTTGACCAACAAAGCGGCTGGATAGCCAGTCTATACTACTTTCCGTCCCTCCATTCCTCATTGAACCACGTCCTAGATTCTTGCTCTAGCCCACCGCACCCTTCTTTTCTCTTTGAACCAAGACCTAGATTCGACTACAGATCGAAAAAGATCCACATGTAGCTAGGGTAACGACGGTTTCAAAGAAACTTATACCTTAGGGTCGTCGGGATGTGGCAAGGCGTGCGGCGGGAGGCCGAATCTGCCCACACTACATACGACAGCGAGGAAGAAGGGGTCGGTGGCCCTCCCGCACAGGCGCTAGGTGAAAGAGAACAGTGCAACCGGCAGTGGATTGCCTCCCTCGCCGAAGGCAATAGAGTGAATGTTGCACCTCCTCCCCTTCCCGGTGTGACGGGATACAGACGCCTCCTTCACCAGCTGTGAGGGGGGAGAGAGAGACAAGAGGCCAACGCAGTCTTGTTTAGATCTGGTGAAGAGAGGGTGAGAGACTGTGAATATAGCAAACCCTAGCAAATGAACGCTGAGCCTCCAGCGTGTATACATATATGTAGTGCGGCGAGAGTGTGGAGAGTGCAAACCCTAGCGAACAAGCGCTGAGGCTCCAGCATATATATATATATACTACTGTAGTACGGATTGTGCTCCGGTGCCTTCACTGCACCTTCTTTTTGCTGTATGACAGGTGAGCCATCCATATTTTGGGCCCACCTGTCATAAACCCAAAGTCAGGTGCACTAAGTCAATGAAGCTGCGTCCATATAGTACTCTCAAGCATACGACTAATATATAGTGGAGTGCTTTTCTTATTCTCTCCATAACAATCATTTTAAATTGTGTAAGTACGAAACGAAACTCTTTATTTAACATACAGTGAAGAAAACTGCTACTACTTCCGATGAACTAACGATCCACGCCCACGCGTCCTGGTCGCACTTCCTGTCCTTCACGTGCGGTACACTACCCTTCCTTATGTGAACAACCACACATGCGCCAAATTATCGGAAACGTGTGAGAGTGTGTACAAATAAAGAATTTTAATTTCAATTATCGCAAAGGTTTGAGAGTATTACAAAGTTTGACTTCAGTCAAATCTAATATGCAGAGTAAATAAAAATGGAGGACTACTACGTCCATCCGGGTTTTTAGTCCATACCTTTTTTAAATCAAAGTTAATAGCTGGACAAATAAAATTACAGGGGAGCTGGAGACAAAGTTGTGAGAAGGCTTAGAAATCAATACAAAACTTATGCTCTTAGTACCAACGTCGATCCTTCTTCGAGGAAACATTTGGTTCATAGCCAATTGTGTGATAAAATTGCACCAACGTGAAAGACGAGTGCGTCTCCAACGCAACCAAGGTGAACTGACGAAGGATATCATCTTTCTGCGTAACAAGCACAGAGCACTGATGGAAGACAGCTTGTTTTTCATTGAAAATCGATCAGCTTTACTAGCCGACGCAACCATGAGGCGCAACCATGGGCATCGATAGGTCATCATGGTGATGCATCATCCATTTGGCATCAAGTTTGGGTGAGGCACCTATGAAGTTTGACAAATCATCACAGCGGTCTGTTTCTTCTCAGTAATCAAGCTCGAGGAAGGAAGAACCACGTGGCAGAGGACAGTGAGGCAGAACAACAATGGCCATCCAATTTTGTGCAGTTCCACTAAAATTGAGGAAGACATGCCCGGGTATGGAGATACGCATCGCTGTTTCCAAAAATATAAAAAAGGGATATAGTGTTGTTACTTTGTTTTACAAGATTAGCAACGACATCTCAATTTTCAATAAGAATTAATGAAAAGTACACGAACAAACAGAAGCATCATAATTATCTTGATGGGAACTAAACCAGGATACCCGAGAAAAAATGCATGTCTTCATTTAACAAGTGATAGTACTACCACCATATGGACTATGACTGCACAACCACCATGTACTTTTTGTCGAAACAACATGTATACCTACACCGAGGCATAAATCAAGACAACTTTTCGAGTGGCATTTTCTCTATAATAGTACTAGTAGGTGATGTTGGAACAGCCGATGAACCCTAGCTACTATAGATGGGGAGCTGGGGAGTAGTCGCATAGAAGAAAACCCACACGCACCAACCTGGGGAGCTGGACCAGTACAAGAAGTTATACCTCAGGTGGGCGAGATGTCATGTAGGCGGGCGGGTGGGATCTGCCCACACGACGGAAAAAAAACAAGGGCGCAGAGGATCTTCGTCCGCGCCAGCACCGGCTCCGAGAGGATGGTGCGCATCGGCTTCCTCCATCGCCGACGGCGACAACGTCAATGCTGCACCTCCACACCTCCCGCAGAAGACGGGATTCGGCCGGATCTGTGACCACCGGTGAGAGATAGAGTGGACACTACCATCTTGTTTTGATATGGAGAGGGTGAGAGAGCGAGACGCGAGAAACTCTATCCAACAAGAGGCTATAATGGAGTAAAAAAATCTCTCCATAGCAGTGGTTTTAAAAAAATCTCTCCCGGAAAAAAGAAATGAAAACTGCAGACAATTTTTCAACGTACCAAGGAAGAAAACTCGATCAAAAACGCGCCCCCGCTTCCAGGTCGCGAGAGTTGTCGCGCACACACACATAGACATAGACATGCATATCCGTGTTTACGTAAAATTCCATTTCCATCTCCATCTCCAATCATATTTGTCCAACTGGCACATTATTTACATTGTTAATTATATACGCAACAATATTAACATACAACATCTCTTGTTTGCGGACGTCCGGACCGATGCCACGGCCGGTCCTGACCAACCCGAACCCTCGTCATCACCCGCGCGTGCTTCCCGCCTGAAATGGTTAGTGCCGCATTCATGCCCGGCCAGAGCGGACGCGACCTCTCACTAGCGCCGGCATTGAAGCGACACGCCGGCCGAGAGAGTGTCGCCCACGCCGCTTCTGGGTGCACGCGACTGCTCCGCGTTCAAAGGTCGCAATAGCCGGCTACAACATGCATGTAAAAAGTTCTTGGGAGTCCGTGCTACAGCTAGCTGTCCTCCCCCAACTCGTTAATCTCTTCCAGTAGTGCTAGTACTCTATGGCGTGATCCATCGACAAGCAGGCAGGAAAGTTATCGTATACTCGGTTTGCGGTGAGTGGCATGCCGAGCGATCGTGTGGGGTCGAGCCGTGGAGAAGGGTAAGACACGAACACGACAGACGTGATTTAAATGTTGGTTTTGCTCGATGGCGCGATCCAACAAAATGAAATGTTGGTTTCTCTCTGTTTCCATTTTTTCTCCGAAAAAACGGAAACTTTCCACTCCATTTTCATTCCTATTCCAAGGTTGCCGCGTTACAACATTCCATCAAATACAAAGGAAAACTAACATGCATGCTGATGCATCTCAATGACTCACAAATCATAGCCAATATTTACTTCACAACTAAAGACAAAAGTTGTGAGAGCGTGTACGAAAGAAAAACTACTGATGGGGTCACTACGACTTAAACCCTAAACCCTAAACAGGATTTAATTTCCTGGCTAGGTAGAACCTCTCGAAGGAAAGATGGCTGGCACCCTCGGATCATACGATGCTTTTGTGCAGTTCCACTAAAATCTACCTGAGCATCCCTGATGGCAAAGATATTGAAGAAGTGTGAGTAGAATAATAGTACTGGCACTAGTTCATGAGACATAAAATCATCACAAGTAGAAGCCGGTAGAAGTAGAGAAAGATCGACATGGAGATGGAGCTAGGACAGCGGAGCAAGCCGGCTCCAAAAGGAAGATGGACTACCTGGGATGTCGGGTTGTAGCTAGAAGGGCGGTTGGGACGCGGCATCGGCCCATACCGTGGTGACCCCCGATTGGGACACACCGACTGTGGGTTTTCTCCCTCGCCTATGTCGACCGCATCTACGCAGAACATTGTTCCCTTCCCCCAGCTGCGGGATCAGACCCGTTGTTCTATGCTTGTGAAGAGAGCAAACTAAGCAAGCAGGCTTGTAGCTTGGGCTCCTGCTAGTGTATATATAGTGGTTTTATTTTTCTCTCCATATCAACCATTTTATATTGCGTACGTGTCATTGAACAGTGAAATGATGGTTGCTTCTTCTGACTAACTTACTGTGTGATTTGACTGCTCCTTAGTGTCCCCTACACGTACTCCCCCTACGTGTATGCAATAGTCACACATACACATGGACGCAAAAACGCACGCGACGCCCTAATGCATGCATGTCCGAGCACACGACGGAACACACACGGTCACGCTCAAGTGCTCAACCTACACATGCATGCACACACATACTCAGTCAGGGTGAGCTAGTGACCGTATAAACACCGGAAAATATATATATTGAGCGCAATGAGCGTATTATGAAGTCCACTGACTGTATTTTTACAAATATACAGTGAGAGACAGTGTATTTATCTCGTTTGAAATTAAGCCATATTAACCGGAGAGGAGGCAGTATGGACTAGCATTACTTTGTTGTGTCCTATCAACTTGTTGAACGAGGAGAAGGTTGCAGGACGGGAGAAGCTTGCGCGCGGTGGCTCGTAGGACAAGGAGAAACTTTAGACTAATGCAAGCTCTCCCTCGCTCAGGCGGTGGATGTGCAACAGTTAATTCTGTGTCAGATTGCCAGAAGCATACACTATACTACTAGTACTATTATTGTTCAACTTCCCGAATAGGCGAACAGCCAAGCGCAAAGTTTACTAGTAGTACTAGTACTACTACCATAGTCTATAGAGGTATGTACTATTCTAGTACTAGGAACCGGATGGAGGAGTGTCTGCACTCTTATTATGATTTTAAAATGTGATAAAGCAATCTTCAACACATTTCGTTCTCTTCGAGGGTTCTCACATGTGATAATAGAAGTTGATTGCAAGGAACACTCGCCACAATTCTCGCTTAATTATTGCTCATATCCTGTTACAAATAGGAGCGCTCGGTAATATTTCCTCTTTTTTTGTTATTTAGCATGTAAACAGGTCAGCAAACCTTGCGGCGCATCTTCGTGCGAACCGTGCTTGCTGCACTTTGAATGTGGCCGAGAGCTGGCTTGATGAAACACCTCGCTTCCTACTTCTTTTTTTGCGGGGTACCTCGCTTCCTAGTGACCAGTGTCTTGGCTGATTGTCCTAAGAATGCTTATATATGAATAAAGCTCTCTCACTTACCCGCAAAAAAGATTAAGCCATATTAACCGGAAAGGAGGGAGTATGGACTAGCACTACTTTTTGGTGTGTCCCGTCAACTCCCAGAACGAGGAGAAGCTTGCAGGACAAGGTGAAGCTCGCTTATGCCTTTTGACTAATGCAACCTACCCTCGGTGGACATGCATCAGTCATTTGGTGTCAGATTATCAGAGGCATACACTGTAGTACCCAACATGCGTAGTACCATCATTGTTCGACTTCACAAAGAGGCGAAGAGCCAAGCGCAGTAGTACGAGTAGTACTACTACTAGAACCGCATGGTGGAGCGTCTGTACTCTTATTTTTTTCTGATAAAGTACATGTTTATTCCGGAGAAGGGTGGAAAACGGCAGCCCAACATGCAATGATGATATCGATCAACCAACCATGCTCGAATATATCTTGTCCTCCATGCGAGCTAGTCTGTGTGTTCTCGCTCCTCATCTCTCTCAAGGAACGGCGGGTTGGCTCTTTCCCATCAATTGAGATCGGTTTGCTCACAATCCGGCCCCACATGTCAGTGATATGCCAAGAGGAGGTGCTTTGACCGACTGGCCATACGCGTACTTGGTTTTGCACCTTCATCTGTCACAGTTTACAGGGCGCGCTTCATTGTGATGCATTTCTCTCAATGCATTTCCACCACCGGAGAGACTTTAGACGCGTTTGGTTTAATGCTCAATTAATTAGGGCGTGGTAACCGCAATCAAGTCCACAATTTTCTCTCAATGTACTCCCTCCTTTCCGGTTTATAGGGCTTATCTCAAAATTTTAGTTTTTCCATTTTATAAGGCTCAGTTTGGTTATTTTCCATCACATGTTCAGATTCCAAGGTGCATTAAATCATTGCATGCAAGTATTAAGAGAAAATTGACCAATGCATGTACTTTATGCATGCATACATTGCAATTAATACATTGATAAACATAATTTTTTTAGGAAAACAAGAGCATTAATTAGGTGCTTTTGCAAAACTACAAAAAGTATTCCACCACTCGCCATCTACCTTGATTTGTGAGATTTCTGAATTGACCACTATAAACCGGAAAGGAGGGAGTACTACTACGGAGTGGAGTAAGTGCATGCATGTGTGTACCCGGGGTGGAAGCACTGCATGCATGTGTGTACGCATTATTCCCTCTAGTAATAGACGCCGTGCTATAACTACCAATGCTATTTTTCAGGCCGATCGCTAGTCGCCTTAGTCCCACAGATTTTTGTTCTTTTTTCTGAAGCGCGCTCTATAAACTGTGACAGATGGAGTACTATGAGAGGATTCAAAGAACAGCGTAATGGTGGTTGCTTCTTCCAACCAACTTACAGTGGGAAAGGTGGGGCTTATGATTTGACTGCTCATTACTCACTATTAATGCGGCGCAACGACCGGGCTGAGTCTCCCATGCGGTTGTGCACTACCCCCTCGGTTCTTAAATATACTCCGGAGTATTTGTCTTTCTAGATATTTCAACGAGTGACTACTCAAATATTTGTCTTTTTAGAGATTCAAATGGACTACTACATACGGATGTATATAGACATATTTTAGAGTGTAGATTCACTCATTTTGCTCCATATGTAGTCACTTGTTGAAATCTCTAGAAAGACGAATAGAGTATTTCGGAACGGAGGGAGTACACATACGAATCAAAATGAGTGAATCTACACTCTAAAATATGCCCATTTGAAATTTTTAAAAAGACAAATATTTAGGAACGAAGGAGTATAATTTTGTGCATGGCACATGGACCCGGATGCTAAAGAGGCTTCTGGCAATGCTATCAAGCTTCCATCATTTGTTTACATAATTGACGTATTATACAAATAATTTTCCAGCGACATGAAATTGTATAATGGTGTGAGCTTTCAGCTTTTGTTTCGTGTGTCTTGCCATCGATGCTCTTTCGGAAACAATAAAAAACTAACTTCCTTGCTAATGCATGTCAATTATTAGCAGATCAGAGCTAATATTTACATCACAACTGAAGACAGAGTTGTGAGAAGGTGTTAAATTAAAAATTGATGCATGCTTTCATTGGCAGCAACGTCCCCCCAGCTCTGTCTAAATCAACAAGGCATGTTGGGAAAAAAGTAGCTGTCTGGAGCATGCAACATTTCGATCATTTTGTGCAGTTCCACTAAAATAGAGCTGAGCGTCCCTGTTCCAAAGATATTAAGTGTGATTACGATAATAGAGGACTGCTGATGACACAATAAACACACAAATATAAGTCGGTCACCTTTGCAGTCTCTCTTAACACTAACTAGTTGGAGAAGATTAGGCTCGGAGTTGGATGAGGAGGATAGAGCAAAACCAATCTCCCTTTGTGCAATCGCACTGATATGTAGAGACGTTGCCCGTGTGACATTTTAGTACAACTGCACAAAACACTCTTAAGAAAAAAGTGATTTGTGCAGTTAACCAAAAGGTCGCAATAGCAATGAGGTGAAATGGATAGCCCTGTTTGCAAAAAAGCGGTAGAAAGGAAACAATTACTGGCCAATAATAGTTGATGACACATGCGACGACAAAAAAGAAGCATATTCCTTGTCCTAAGGGAAGATAACAACACGGTTGTGTTTGTCTAAAATGGTGTGAGGACGAGATTGCAATATGGAAAGTACGCCGGATGAGCTATGTTTTGGGCAAAGAACTATGGAAGATCCACATGCAGCGACGTGGGAAGATGGGCAGTGGAGCAAGGCCGAAGGGGATACTTGGAGGTCGTCGGGATTTAACTAGGTGAGCGGTGGCGGGCGGAATCTTCCCATACTGCGGCAGCGAGCAGGTGGCATAGTGATAACCCACAAGTATAGGGGATCTCAACAGTTTTCGAGGGTAGAGTATTCAACCCAAATTTATTGATTCGACACAAGGGGAGCCAAAGAATATTCTTAAGTATTAGCAGCTGAGTTGTCAATTCAACCACACCTGGAAACTTAGTATCTGCAACAAAGTGTTTAGTAGCAAAGTAATATGATAGTGGTG
The DNA here is from genome assembly GCF_002162155.2 of Triticum dicoccoides. Classification (NCBI taxonomy): domain Eukaryota; kingdom Viridiplantae; phylum Streptophyta; class Magnoliopsida; order Poales; family Poaceae; genus Triticum; species Triticum dicoccoides. The sequence continues at coordinate 229,251,289 of NC_041387.1, read as the reverse complement.
GCAACGGTAACAAAAGTAAAGACAGCAAAAGTAATGTTTTTGGTATTTTGTAGTGATTGTAACAGTAGCAACGGAAAAGTAGATAAGCGTAAACCAGTATATGGAAAACTCGTAGGCACCAGATTAGTGATGGATAATTATGCCGGATGCGGTTCATCATGACAATCATAACACAGGGTGACACAGAACTAGCTCCAATTCATCAATGTAATGTAGGCATGTATTCCGTATATAGTCATACGTGCTTATGGAAAAGAACTTGCATGACATCTTTTGTCCTACCCTCCCGTGGCAGCGGGGTCCTATTGGAAACTAAGGGATATTAAGGCATCCTTTTAATAGAGAACCGGAACAAAGCATTAGCACATAGTGAATACATGAACTCCTCAAACTATGGTCATCACCGGGAGTGGTCCCGATTATTGTCACTTCGGGGTTGCCGGATCATAACACATAGTAGGTGACTATAGACTTGCAAGATAGGATCAAGAACACACATATATTCATGAAAACATAATAGGTTCAGATCTGAAATCATGGCACTCGGGCCCTAGTGACAAGCATTAAGCATAGCAAAGTCATAGCAACATCAATCTCAGAACATAGTGGATACTAGGGATCAAACCCTAACAAAACTAACTCGATTACATGATAAATCTCATCCAACCCATCACCGTGCAGCAAGCCTACGATGGAATTACTCACGCACGGCGGTGAGCATCATGAAATTGGTGATGGAGGATGGTTGATGATGACGACGGCGACGAATCCCCCTCTCCGTAGCCCCGAACGGACTCCAGATCAGCCCTCCCGAGAGAGATTAGGGCTTTGCGGCAGCTCCGAATTGTAAAACGCGTTGATTTCTTCTCTCTGATTTTTTTCTCCCCGAAAGCCAATATATGGAGTTGGAGTTGGCGTCGGAGGGTCTCCAGGGGGCCCACGAGGTAGGGGGCGCGCCCAGGAGGGGGGGCGCGCCCCCCACCCTCGTGGACAGGGTGTGGGCCCCCTGGTCTTCATCTTTGGGGAGGATTTTTTATTATTTTTTCTAAGATGTTCCGTGAAGTTTTAGGTCATTTCGAGAACTTTTCTTTTCTGCACATAAAACAACATCATGGCAATTCTGCTGAAAACAACGTCAGTCCGGGTTAGTTCCATTCAAATCATACAAGTTAGAGTCCAAAACAAGGGCAAAAGTGTTTGGAAAAGTAGATACGTTGGAGACGTATCAACTCCCCCAAGCTTAAACCCTTGCTTGTCCTCAAGTAATTCAGTTGACAAACTGAAAGAGAAAAAGAAAAACTTTTACAAACTCTGTTTGCTCTTGTTGTTGTAACATGAAAAGCCAACATTCAATTTTCAGCAAATATTATGAACTAGTCATACTAACAATAACACATAGGTCTCACAATTGCTCATATCAACAGCATAATCAGCTAGCGAGCTATAATAACAAAACTCGGATGACAACACTTCATCAAAATAATCATAACATGATATAACAAAACGGTATCTCGCTAGTCCTTTCTGAGACCGCAAAACATAAATGCAGAGCACCTTTAAAGATCAAGGACTGACTAAACATTGTAATTCATGGTAAAAGAGATCCAGTCAAGTCATACCCAATATAAACCAATTATAATGAATGCAAACGACAGTGTGCTCTCCAGCGGGTGCTTTTAATAAGAAGGATGATGACTCAACATAAAAGTAAATAGATAGGCCCTCCACAGAGGGAAGCAGGGATTTGTAGAGGTGCCAGAGCTCGGTTTTGAAATAGAGATAAATTATATTTTGAGCGGCATACTTTCATTGTCAACATAACAACTAAGAGACGATGATATCTTCCATGCTAAACAAATTATAGGCGGTTCCCAAACAGAATGGTAAAGTTTATACTCCCCCTCCTCCACAAGCATCAATGCATGGCTTGCTCGAAACAACGAGTGCCTCCAACACTCAACGGGTCCCAGGAGGAGTTTTGTTTGCAATTATTTTGATTTAGTTTGCATAAAGCATGGGACTGGGCATCGCGGTGACCAGCCATTTTCTCGTGAATGAGGAGCGGAGTCCACTCCTCTTGAGAATAACCTGCCTAACACGGAAGATAAGGGCAGCCCTAGTTGATATATGAGCTACTCGAGCATGCAAAACAGAATGTTTATTTTAAGGTTTAGAGTTTGGCACATACAAATTTACTTGGAACGGCAGGTAGATACCGCATATAGGAAGGTATAGTGGACTCACATGGAACAACTTTGGGGTTCAAGGAGTTTGGATGCACAAGCAGTATTCCCGCTTAGTACATGTGAAGGCTAGCGAAAGACTGGGAAGCGACCAACTAAGAGAGCAACAACAGTCGTAAACATGCATTAAAATTAATTTACACCAAATACAAGCATGAGTAGGATATAATCTACCATGAACATAAATATCATGAAGGCTATGTTGATTTGATTCAACTACATGCGTGAACATGTGCCAAGTCAAGTCACTTAATACATTCAAAGGAGGATACTATCCCATAATACCACATCATAATCATTCTAATAGCATGTTGGCACGCAAGGTAAACCATTATAACTCATAGCTAATCAAGCATGGCACAAGCAACTACAATCTCTAAATGTAATTCCAAATATGTTTACTTCATAATAGCTGACTCAGAAACGATGAATCATCATATTTACAAAAACAAGAGAGGTCGAGTTCATACCAGCTTTTCTCATCCCAATAAGTCCATCATATATCATCATTATTGCCTTTCACTTGCACGACCGAACGATGTGTATAAGTGCACGTGCATTGGACTAAGCTGGAATCTGCAAGCATTCAACTCAAGAGAGAAGACAAGTAATATGGGCTCTAAGTTAAATAAACAATCATGCATATAAGAGCCACTAAGCATTTTCAATATAGTCTTCTCGACCCCAAAGGAAAGAAAAGAAAATAAAACTATTTACACGGGAAAGCTCCCAACAAGCAAAAGAAGAACGGGAAATCTTTTGGGGTTTTCTTTTTAATTACTACAGCAAAGAAATAAACTACTACCAATTTTTTGGTTTTGTCTTGAGGTTTATTAAACACACAAGAAGAAAGCAGGAAAAAGAAAATAAACTAGCATGGATATTACAGTGAAAGAGTATGAGCACCGACATCTAGCAATGAGTGTGTGTGAACATGAATGTAATGTCGGTGGGAAATACGTACTCCCCCAAGCTTAGGCTTTTGGCCTAAGTTGGTCTATTGCCAGGGATAGCCTGGCGGATACCCGTAGGTGAAGCTGGGGTCATACTGCGATGCAGCGGCTATCGCCGCCTGAGCTGTAGCGTGGCGTCGAGCAGCCTCCGCTCTCCTCTCGTACTCATCTGCCTCCTCTCTGGTAATAATGTATCTTCCTTTTGTCTGAGAATCAAAGAAGGCAGGAGCAGGAAGAGTAATACGGACAACATGCCGTTTGTTAAAGATTAATCGATACTGGAGAGGTAGTTCAGTCCTCTCAACAAACTGGTGGGAAACCATAGAATCTAAATCTAAATAAGTAGGGGGTAACTCCATATCACCCTCACGAATGTCTATCTCAAGAAAATTAGCTAAGCGGGTTGCATAAATTCCTCTAAAGAAATCTCCGTGATGTCTATTATGATGCAACCTACGAGCTACAATGGCTCCCATATGATAAGATTGGTCTTCTAACACAACACTTCTGAGAATGCTGAGATCAGGGGCACACATGTGACATGCTTCATCCTTAGCATTTATGCATCTACCTATGAAGAGAGCAAAATAATGTATAGCAGGAAAGTGAACGCTCCCTATAGTGTCTTGTGTTATATCTCTAGATTCCCCCACAGTTATTCTAGCAAGAAAATCTCTGTATTCAGATTTAGGGGGATCCCTGACACCACCCCAAGATGGAAGTTTGCAAGCAAAAGTGAAATCCTCTAAGTCCATGGTATAAGTGTCGGTGTACTAGAGTAGGGGTACCCTAGTATCCCGAACTTGTGCACGGGCAGTTGTAGCACCCCACGGCAAGGCTTGTCGGGTGACCGCCAAGGTCCTCCGTGGTTCCTTTGGAGCCATTCAAGAACAAAGTATTCAAGCCAAGGAGACAAGGCCCCAGCAAGAGGAGCTTGCTGGGAAGGCCAACCAAGGCATCTCAAGGAACTTGCCGCGACGAGCCACGCATCCGGGCGAGGCCCGGTGAGCGACAAGCTTCCGGACGCGACAAGACAACGACCGCGGCAAGGCGCTTGCCGCGTAAAACTACCACTCTGTACCCGCGCTCCAGCACATCCACCAACGTGTCGCCCTGGGACCTTTCCAGGCGCGCGTGGCAAGAGGCTGTGCGGCTAGCGGTGCGCAGTGGCAAGTGACGCTGACAAGATTACCATCGTGGCGAGCGGTGGCATCCCTGACGGTCCCTTTTTGCACTATTTGGGCGACGTAGACGGGCATTTAATCCCTTTGTCCCCTGCCGTCAGGGTTAGGTATGATACACTGTACAGGTAGTTGTACCAACCGCAATTCCTTTTCCATTTTTACCCTTGTCTATGTTGCCACCTGTCGGAGACCCCTTTAGCATATAAAAGGAGGCCCATGCGCAACGTAGAGGGAGGTTGGAAGGCAGAAAAACACTCACGCTCGGTCTCGTTAGCAGCTAGTGTGTACTGTAGCACTCAGCGCTCCCGAGCAAGAACTCAATACACTCAGACATGCACCAGTAGGAGTGTTATCTCTCCGGAGAGCTCCGAAGCTGGGTAAACTGCTCGTGTGCATCGCCTCGATCCGCTCTTCATGCGATCTCCACCCCCCGCCGAACCGAAAGGGGCTCGGTCCGCCGGTCCCATAGCTGTTCATGGATCAGTCTCCCCGACATCTTTGGCGCGCCAGGTAGGAGGCGTCGAGGTTGTGTGAACCTGATCCGGTGTTCACACGAGCTAGATCTTCATCTTCTTCATCGACATGCCACCGAAGAAGAAGGCTTCGGCGGCAGCTGTTCCGTCCATGTCGATCCCACCACCACCGGAGCAAACGAGTGGTGGGGTAGACGCCGGCGGAAGAACGGGCATCGACGAGGGAGCTCTCGGTGCTGCCAGGTCCAAGGACAAGGCCGTGCAGACCTCGGCGTCCGTACATGCACCGCGCCCATCTCAGGAGGCGCAGGACCGACAGTGTCATGGTATTCGCAGTGCCATACGTTTGTTGGACCAAGATCGAGCTGGTGGATCTCGGGGTGCTCAAGACCAGCATGCACGCCAACATGCTGGCACGAGCGAGACACGGTCACCTGGACGGGATACTGCTCCTTCTAACATTGTTAGAAGTCCGAGCATATCCCGCTCCTCGTGCCGTTCGCCACTGCCGCCCACCACTCCAGCAGAAGCTTTGGCGCGAGCTCAACTGCTCCTGGATTACCCTCCAACGGCAGACAAGATCGATGAATGGAGGGCCACCATTCAGAGTCTCATCAGCTTCGCCAACGGCGACACTCCGCGACAGCCGAGTACATCGCTGCCGCGGCAGGACTGCCAGGCATGAGCCGATGGCGACGAAACCGGTGGGGGTGCAACCACCATGCACTCTCCACCCCGAAGGCCAAGATCGCCGACTCGCTGGATGCACCTCAACAGCGACTCCACCGCATCATCAGATCCATGAGCTCATCGCGATCAGCGCCAAGTTCTTCATGAACGACAGCAAGAAGATGCTCGAACTCGCATCGAGCGCCGAAGAGAAGCGCGGCATCAATCGGACCAGCGCGCTGGGCCCTCTGTCGACATGCATGCACCAGGGGAACCAGGAGACTTGCCGTACGCGGTAGGTTGCCCTGTGTTCACTCGTGAGCTGCGGCAAGTCCAGTGGCCCAGCAAAAAGAATTTCAAGCCAGACATACCAGAGAAGTACGACGGCAAGTCACATCCGTCGGAGTTCCTCGGCATCTACACCATCGCGGTGCAAGCTGCAGGGGGGCGGGACGACAAGATCCTGGCCAACTACTTCCCGCTGGTGCTCAAGCCCAATGTCAGATCCTGGCTCATGCACTTGCCGGACAACTCCATATCCTCCTGGGCAGACCTATGCCATTAGTTTGTCAGCGCCTTTACAGGCGGCCACAAGCCTCATGGCCAAGAGAGCGACCTTCATCTGCTCGCCCAGAAGGAAGGAGAGCCCCTGCGCAAGTACATTCAGAGATTCAGCCGCGTACAGCACAACATCCCAGATGTCCACCCTGCCGCGGTAATCAGCGCGTTCCATCAGAACGTGCGAAACCGCAGGATGCGGGAGGAGATGGCGATGTGCAAGATCAGAGACGTCAGTGAGCTATATGCCCTGGCCGACAAGTGTGCACGTGCTGAGGAAGGGAGGAAACTCCCCGGAGAGAATACAGAAGCAGGAGGATCTGATAGTGAGGAGGCTGCCCCGGCAAAGAAAAACCGGCGGCGGAACAATAGGAAAAAGAAAGGCAAAGATGTGCTAGTCATTGAGCAGTCTGGCAACGGAGGTGGCGCCAAGAAAGCCAAAGCTGGTAGCTCCGGCGAGCAGATTGCCGCAGGCGCCAACTACCAGGCTGTGGCGGTCGCCAACAAGCAGGACGGCACCAACAAGCAGTACTGCAAGATCCACTGCACCAAGGGCCACGATCTCCAGAGCTGCAAGAAGGACGAGCAGCTTGTCAAGCAGCAAAAGGGTGAATACGAGCGACGCGACAAGGAGAAGGCCCAGGAAGGTGCTGGAGGAGCTGGCAAGAAATGCCCCGGCCGAGGAGGACGCCGCGGCAAGGCCAAGCAGCGGCAAGGAGACAGACCTCCTCGCGGCCGTGACAAGGATGAAGATGACGACGACGATGAAGATATGGATGATGACGAGACCGATGAGCAGGAGTTCCAGAAAGCCACAGAGGTCCTGTGCATTGACGGTGGTGCTTCTCTGCATACTTCACACCGCCAGCTCAAGCAGTGGGTGCGGGAAGTCAATGCGGCAGAACCACCCGTCGAGTCATGCAAGCCTCTGAAATGGTCCAGCACGCCTATCATCTTTGATATTGAGGACCACCCTGATCGCATAACTGCGGTCGGGTGCTTGCCGATGTTGGTTTCACCAACTATCCGCAACCTCAAGGTTACTAAGATGCTAGTTGATGGCGGGGCCGGCTTGAACCTGATCTCCTCCACGGTACTCCAGAAACTCCAGATCGCTGATGGCGAGCTCGAAGAGACCGGCACATTCCAAGGATCAATCTGGGAAGGAGCAAGCCGAAGGGAAAGATCACGTTGCCGGTGACATTTGGCAGCAAGTTGAACTTCAGAACTGAGAGGGTCACTTTTGACGTTGCCGACTTTCCATTGCCTTACAATGGGATACTCGGTCGTCCGGCACTCGCCAAATTCATGGCGGCCTCTCACTATGCATACAACATGCTGAAGATGCCAGGCCCGATAAGTGTCATCTCTATCCCTCGCGACAAGAAGGATGCTCTTATCTGCGCCGACAAGATCTACTGGGAGGCAGCAGCCGCAACAGATCGCAAGTCACTTGCCGTTGAAGCTCCTGGGGCGAAGAAGAAGACCAAGTCCGGCAAGAGTTCTGATGCCCACTCCGGCAAGCGCACCTCTTCGGAGTGTTGCGCTACCGTCGAGGACGCACCATCGAGCTCCACTGGCAAGTGTAAGAAGACAATGGTAGCTCCACCAGAGACCAAGAAGGTGTCCGCCAAGGAGGATGGCACTGGTGGTACCTTCACCATCAGTGCCACTCTTGACCCTAAATAGGAAAGCGCGCTCATTGCTTTCCTGCGGGCGAACGTCGACGTATTTGCATGGCAACCGTCTGACATCCCCGGTGTTCCCAGGAAAGTAATCGAGCACCATCTTGCCGTCTGTCCTCATGCGCGGCCCGTCAAGCAGAAAGTCAGGAAACAAGCAGTGGAGCGCCAAGAATTCATCGCAGAAGAAATCAAGAAATTGGAAACACCAGGCCTTGTCAGAGGAGTGCTCCATCCTACGTGGTTGGCCAACCCTGTAGTCATGCGCAAGGCAAATGGGAAATGGAGGCTTTGTATCGACTTTACCGATGTCAATAAAGCTTGTCCCAAAGACCCATTTCCCTTGCCACGCATCGACCAGATTGTTGACTCCACGGCTGGATGTGACTTGCTTTCATTTCTTGATGCATACTCAGGATACCATCAGATCTTCATGGCGGAAGAGGATGAGGAGAAGACCGCATTCATCACCCCATGTGGCACATACTGTTTCGTACGGATGCCTTTTGGTTTAAAGAATGCTGGTTCAACATTTGCAAGGGTAGTCCATGACGCTTTTGAGCCACAAATACACAGAAATGTGGAAGCCTACATGGATGACATAGTGGTCAAGAGCAAGGACAAGGCGACTCTGATTCAAGATTTAGACGAAACCTTTACAAATCTGTGCAAGATCAACCTCAAGCTTAACCCCGAGAAGTGTGTTTGGAGTCCCCTCCGGCAAGCTTCTCAGGTTCTTCGTGTCTCAGCGGGGAATTGAAGCCAATCCCGACAAGATCAAGGCCATTGAGCAGATTGAAGCACCAAAGCGCGTCAAGGATGTACGAAGACTTGCCGGTTGCATAGCTCCTCTCAGCAGGTTTATCTCTAGGTCTGCTGAGCGCGCCCTGCCATTTTTCAAAATGTTGAAAAAGGCAGGTCCAATGAAATGGACTCTGGAAGCGGAGGCTGCACTGCAGGACTTAAAGAGATACCTGTCCTCCACTCCAACACTTGTTGCACCTAAGACACAAGAGAAGTTGCTGCTATATATAGCGGCAACCAATCAAGTGGTTAGTGCTGCGTTAGTAGCGGAGAGGGAGGCGGATGATGAGCCAGCAACCACGGCAGATGCATCCAGCGACAAGCAGGGGACTTCACTGGCAAGCTCTGGTCCCGACAAAGATGGATCTGCGCAGGCGCGTGAGAAGATGCAGAAAAGAATTGTGCAGCGCCCAGTTTACTTTGTCAGTTCCCTTTTGCAGGGGGCTAGGTCAAGGTACTCTGGTGTGCAGAAATTGCTTTTCGGCCTTCTCATGGCCTCGAGAAAGCTGCGCCATTACATCCAAGCACATGAGATCACAGTCGTCACTCGTTTTCCGCTGAAGAGGGTACTGCAAAATCCAGAAGCAACAGGCAGGATTGTCCAGTGGGCACTGGAACTGTCAAGCTTTGGCCTCAAGTTTGAGAGCACTTCAACTATCCAAAGCAGAGCATTGGCGGAGTTCATAGCAGAATGGACGCCAACACAAGATGAAGAAATTCCAGAAACAAGCATCCCCGTCAAGGAAGCAAGCAAAGAGTGGCTGATGTACTTTGATGGTGCCTTCTCGCTGCAAGGCGCCGGTGCGGGCGTGCTACTTGTTGCACCCACCGGAGAGCACCTCAAGTACGTAGTCCAGATGCACTTTCCCAAGGAGCAAGCAACGAACAATACCGCAGAGTATGAAGGTTTGCTTGCCGGTCTCAGGATCGCAGCAGACCTTGGGATCAAGAAGCTCATTGTCAGGGGTGACACACAGCTTGTCGTCCGCCAAGTGAACAAGAATTATCAGAGTCCGTTGATGGAAGCTTACGTTGATGAAGTGAGAAAGCTAGAAGAGCACTTTGACGGCCTACAGATGTAACACATTCCAAGAGCTCAGAACGACATTGCCGATGGCCTGTCGAAGTGCGCCACACTTAAGTTACCTGTGGAACCAGGGATCTTTGTGCTCAAACTGACTCAACCGTCTGTAACGCCATCAACTGGATAGACCAAGAAGAGGAAGTTGATTTCTGGTGACTATTTTAGGGCATAGCTCCCCGAAGCCGCCGCCAAGAAGGTCCTCAAGATCAACACCAAGGGTGCTGAGGAGCAGTCTGCTCCGGCAAGCCCTAGGGTTTGTTCCCTTGAAGCAGACGCTCCCTAGGGTTTGTTCCGTTGAAGCAGACGCTCCCGACAAGCTTGCCGGGGAACGTCAAGCTCCGGCTGAGCCGCAGGTTCTCAGAAGTGGATGTTCCCGCAGCAGCAGATGTGCCTTTAGTCCTTGTTGTCGAGCCGCAAGCTCCAGCATGGGCACAGCAGATTGTCCGTTTCCTTCAGACAGGAGAACTTCCCGAAGAGCAAGAAGAAGCGGAAAGAGTAGCCCGGCAGTCAAGTATGTACCAGTTTTTCGACAACACACTGTACAGAACAAGACTCAACGGTGTGAAATTGAAGTGTATTCACCGGGCAGACGGACAAAAGCTGTTGGCAGAGATACATGGAGGCATATGTGGTCACCACATTGGCGCAAGAACACTTGCCGGCAAAGCGTTCCGGCAAGGTTTCTTTTGGCCGACAGCCCTCCAGGATGCAACTGCACAAGTAACCAAGTGTGAAGCGTGCCAGTTCCATTCCAAGCAGATACACCAGCCAGCTCAAGCTCTCCAGACGATCCCTTTATCCTGGCCATTTTCGGTCTGGGGGCTCGACATCCTCGGCCCCTTTCCCCGAGCTGTGGGGGGCTTTGAGTACTTGTACGTTGCAATCGACAAGTTCACAAAGTGGCCGGAAGTGGAAGCAGTGAGGAAGGTGACAGCACAGTCAGCAGTCAAGTTCTTCAGGTCGATTGTTTGCCGCTTCGGGATCCCTAACAGGATCATCACCGACAACGGCACGCAATTCACGAGCCGCACCTTTATGCAGTATGTCCAAGATCTTGGCGCCAAGGTCTGCTTCGCTTCTGTTGCTCATCCGAGAAGTAACGGTCAAGCGGAGAGGGCGAATGCTGAAGTGCTGCGCGGGCTCAAGACCAGAACTTTCGATAGGCTGCGCAAGTGCGGAAAGAACTAGATTGAGGAGCTGCCGGTGGTTCTTTGGTCGATCAGGACGACACCAAATCGAGCCACTGGCCAGACACCTTTCGCTCTAGTCTATGGAGCAGAGGCAATTCTCCCCACAGAACTCGTATACGGGTCACCTCGAGTGCTCGCTTATGATGAGCTTGAGCAAGAGCAGTTGCGACAAGATGACGCATTGCTCCTTGAGGAGGACCGTCTTCAGGCCGCTGTACGAGCTGCTCGATACCAGCAAGCTCTGCACCGCTACCATAGCCGCAAAGTTAATGCCAGAAGTCTCGAGGAAGGCGACCTTGTTCTTCGGCACGTTCAGTCCGCCAAGAATTCCAACAAGTTGACGCCGAAGTGGGATGGCCCTTACCGGGTGAAACGAGTCACTAGGCCTGGCGCTGTCCGCCTTGAGACCGAACATGGCATTCCGGTGAGCAACTCCTGGAACATTGAGCATCTTGGTAAGTTTTACCCGTAGGGCACGGTTGCCGGAACCTGTTCCGGCAACCACCTTTTGTACAAGTCTTGCCGATGTTGCATGTAATCCTTTGTACAAAGCCGGGCGCAGACCCCGTGCATATGTAAAGCCCATGTGCTCCGCACATCTTGTCAATTTCATGCTTTCTACTTTGCATGCGTTATCTGACACTTTGTGCAGCGCCTACCCCCGGTAAGCAATAACGAGCCGTAAGGCTCCATATCTTTATTTTCTCTTCTTTCTCTTTCTCAAGGAAAGGAAGGTTCCCTCGCCCACAAGTTTGCCGGGGGGAAAGGAGAAGATAATGGTGTGGACCAAGCGGGAAAGGAGAAGATAATGGTGTGGACCAAGCGTCGTTCGAGGAGGTTTCGCCTTACCGGGAAGCAAACGACAGAAAAGCTAAGTTGCTAAAGTTTGAGCAATCAGTTTTAAAAATTTTAAGTTATCTTCCTCGAACGACCGTGCTTTGTATGGAAAACATGTGCGCGGAGGAACCAACTTGTAGCTAGTTGCGCCCTTACTTTGTTTCGAGTCCGCTCAACAACTTAAGTGAGCTGCGACTAGTTGCGACAAGGTTTCTTGTCGGTAGCGGCACCGCCAGCAGGCTGCTGACGTCCCGCACTCAGCGCTCGCGGCTAAGGTGCCTGCGCCGACAAGTTCCCTAAAAGCGTAGGGCAAAAACATACAAAGGAAGAAATCAAGTAAAGGAAATAACATAGCAATCGCTACCCAAAATAGAGTCATATTACATGATAGCTTGTCGCAGCTCTAACAGATTGTTCTCATAACATGACCAGCAGCGACAAGAAAAAGAGAAAATGGGCGGCCTAATCTACGCGATCGCCCTCAACCCTCTTGACCCCGCTCACCTTGTCCACGATGGGTGCGACAAGGGTCTTGAGCGCTTCCACATCAGCATCCGGCGGCAAGGTCCTGAGGACGTTGGTGAGGTTGAGGCCTGGGTTGCGGAAGGCCACCTTCACCAGCACCTTTTGAAGAGCTCCCGCGCAGATCTTGTGCGACTCGTCGGCCAGCTGCTTTGGGATCTTCTCCCGGAGTCGCTGGAGGGCCGTCGCCACGCCTTTGAAGAACAAGCTGAGCCTGGTGCTGGGTTGGAGGTGCTCATCGGACGAATACCCGAGGTCCTCCATCCCCAGCTGCGCCAGCTCCCCATTGATGCCTGCGGCAACATCCACGAGATCCTCGGTCCAGTGCTCCACATTCTCCCTAAAAGCGTTCTGGGCAGCAGCAGCACTCGCCAGCAGTGCCTCCTCGGCCTTGATCTTCTCCTTCAAGGCCACCTCCTCCTCCCTGGCACCGTCCAGCGTCTTGGTCAAAGTAGCCAGCTTCAACTCAAGATCTGCGTTGGAGTCCTTGGCGGCGCTAAGCTCCTTGCTCCTCTCGGCGAGACGACCCTACAGCTCGGGGTGTAGGCGTCCTTCTCGCGCTCACGCTTGAGCGCAGCAAGCTCCTCGCCGCTCACCTTGAGATCGGCCTCCAGCTGCGCCATCTTCGTCTCCAGCTCCTTCTTGGCGGCCTCTGCAGCTGCGGCAGCATCCTCTGCTTCCTTGAGAGCCCCGCCAAATATTTTCTCGCGCGTGGCAAGCTCCTCCTTGTGGCTGTCAAGGTTGACCTTGCGCTGCACCAACTCGCCTTCCTGCACAGATAGCTTTTCGGCAACAAGCCGTTGTTGCTCTTCAACTTCAGCCTTCTCAAGGAGGAAGGCTTTCCGCTCCTCGGCGACTTGCTCCCGCTCCTCTACCAGGGACCGGAGAGCTTCCTGCCTGAGACCCCGGAGCTCCTCCGCGCGCTTCTCGATGTCCACTCCCGCCTTCGCGACAAGCGCTTCTCGGGATACCAGCTTGGCCTGTCGGGCGCGGTAGAGCGACAACAGCTTCCGCAGCAGCTGCTCCTCCTCAGGCTCGCCGCTGCTGCTGCTCGGCGCGTCGACCAGCGTCAGCCAAGCGGAGGCGAGCAACTCTTCATCAAAGATCTCTCCTTCGACCGGCGCCCTGGAGCTTGACGCCCAGGGGAGCTTGATGAAGATGCCGTCGCCGGCCTTCAAATAGGCGCCGGGCTGGGGCTCTTCCGAGCCTGGCGCTGCAGCAGCGGCGGAGGGATCGGCGGTCGGCGTAGCGCCTAACGCTCCTGCAGCCTTGGGGCCGTCAGTGCGATCGCCAGATCCCTCGCCAGCTTCTGCGGCGGCAGCTTTGGCGGCCTCTTCGCCGGCGGGATCATCAGCGCCGGCTTCTCCTTCGGTGGCAACGGCGTCGTCGGTATTGCTGCGCGCATTCTCCTCGCCGGCGACCTCGGTTTCCATCGGCTCCGTGGCAGATGGATCTGACGAACGGAAAAAGGAGAAAAGTCAAGCAAATATCCAACAAGAAAATCAAAAGAAGAAGAACCCCAGGGAAGTTTTTCAAGCAAGAGGATTACCTGTACTAGGATCTGCAGTCATGGCCTCAACCACCGGAGGGTCGCTGGTGCTGTCCCTTGCCGGAGAACTATCCCTTGCCGGAGAATTCTCCCTTGCCGGAGAACGCTCCCTTGCCGGGGAATCCTCCCTTGGCGGTGTAGTCGAAGCAGATGGCATTTTGGGAGCGGCTTCCGGGCACTACTGGTGAGGCTGCTCTGCTCCTACACAAACCAACAGTCAGATATCAGCAAAGAAAGAGCACCCATGCGCGCCTGACAGCAGGAAGTAAACCATATACTTACGCTGGGGGCTGCGCTGGGGGCTGCTTTGGGGAAAAGTTGCCGGGTCCGGCAAGGTGGTCTCGGACATGCCCCCTGCTGTCGCGATGGGTTCGTCCTCGATGACAATCACCGGGACCTTGGCTCTCTTCGCCGCTCTCTGGGCCAGAGTCCTGAAAAGGGATGGGTTCGGAGTAAACCAAATCAGATACAAGACAAAACAACAAGAAATGAAGAACTACAAGTACAACAAAGAATCTTACTCTTCTTCTTCCTCGTCGGAGCTGAGCGCAGAGAGATCGAAGTCTGGCTCGCCTCCGGTGCGACGAGGCGAAGGAGTAGGTTCCCTTGTCCGCTTGGCAGGAGCAGTAGCGGTGGACCGGGAAGACCCCACTCCAGTTGCCGCAGCGGCGTGAGGTGCTCCCGCAGCAACAGTGCTTGCCGCGGTAGAGCGTGTCGCGCGGCACGGCGGCTGTTGACTCGTCTGCCGCCCCGCTACGTCCCCGGCCTTGAGGAGACGCCTTCTTGGTGGAGCTGGGGGCTCCGCTTGCGGCGAGCTGGCTGAAGGTGGGGAGGAGGAGGAGCTGATCTTCAACGAGTAACTCGCGCCCTCGGCGGGCTCGCTCGACTCAGCTTCAAGCCAGACAAGATCTTCCTCGCCGGCAAGCTCCTCTCGCTCGACAAGGCTTGCCGCCTCTGCTACCTCTGCCTCCTCCATGGTGAATCCGAACTCACCTGCGGCAGCGGCTGCTGCCGCCTCTTCCAGCCTGGTGGCGATGCGCTGCATCCGGTGGTGTCGCGGGTGAGGCTCTTCTGTTCATCGGGGCGGACCGGCACTTCTACCAGGCCGTCAAAGAACTCCTGCACGATGTCATCTGTAGGCTCTTGCCAAGTTGGGACAATTCCATGCGAGTCGCACAGCGACATCATTGCACGGATGCGGTCGAGCGAGGAGTTGTTGCACAGCGGAACGACACTCCTCGGCAACCTGAATGCTCCAGGATGTTCAGGATCGTGCTTGAATAGTTCCAGGAGCATCGCATCCAGTTCCAGGACAGTGAAGTTAAAATTGAGACCCGGGCGCAGCCTCATGATATCCGCCGCATTCTGGAACACCCACGCGGTCTCCTCCTCTCCTGTAGGGGGGCGATGTGGCGACGAAGAAAATCTGCGCCAACGGTGCCTACAGTGAGCCCGGCAAGCCTAAGGCGTAGGATCCGGGTGACGGCAATCTTCAGCCTAGCGTCTTCCGGGGCCACGCTGCTCCAATCGTTGTCGCGCACTACTGGGGCTTGGCGCTGGGCGGTAAACGGTTGCGGGTTCTCCTCGACAATCCAGCACCAGTCTGCTCTCCATTCATCCCACTTGCTGCGGAGCTCTCCCTCCAGATAAGCGTCCTTCTTGCCGGTTCTTGAGATCCAAGCGATTCCGCTGGAAAGAGACTCCCCTCTCTCAACTCGGGGCATAAAGAAGTGGCGGAAAAGAGCTATGTTTGGATAGACTCCGACAAAGTTTTCGCAGAGATGTGCGAAAACTGCCATGGTCAGAACAGCATTGGGGTGAAGTCAAGGAGGCGGAACCCGTAGGTGTTCATGATATCGCAGAAAAATTCAGAGAAAGGCGGGCAGAGCCCGCAGTAGAAGAACAGCGTGAATAAAGGGTATCCATTCGGAGCCAGTTCTGAAGCGGCAGCTGGGAGTACCTTCGTACACGGATGCGCCCGCATCTCCGTCGACCAGAAGAGGTAGTAGTACTCCCTCAGCTCCTTCGCGGCGAGCTGGGGGGGAATGATTGCCTGATCCTTTCGCAGCGTTGCGAGCCGCTGCGCCTCGCCCTCCTCGAACGGCACGCGTCGAATGCGGCATCGTGGGAAAGATCGTGGGTGGTTTCTTTATTTGGAAAGACAGAACGTCTGCCCCCTTCCTCTTTATAAGCAGGGGAAACAGGGGCAGTTCACCCATCTCGCCGGTTGCTACTCCAATCTCAGAAATCTCCGTCGCTCCCCCCTTCTTCCCAAAGCTGAAAGAGAGCAGCTCTCCGCCCCCCATCGCCACCAGCATCACCTACGCCGTCGATCTCCCCCACCGCCTCCGCCATGGCTCCGAAAGCCGACAATAAGATTTGTCATAGAGGTCAAATATGACTGAAGGAGAATTACGC
Organism: Triticum dicoccoides; assembly: GCF_002162155.2. Lineage (NCBI taxonomy): Eukaryota > Viridiplantae > Streptophyta > Magnoliopsida > Poales > Poaceae > Triticum > Triticum dicoccoides. The sequence goes on along the minus strand of NC_041387.1, from coordinate 229,235,123 downwards.
GAAGATGAAAACTCAATCCTCCTCACAAATGAACTTGTGAGATCATGATACTGGGGGCATTTGTCAGCTTCAAAGTCCTCAAGACCGGCGTTACGCAAATATGCGCTAAATTCTTCTTTGATTCCCCCTTGATTCATAAAAATTTCCGAAGGCCATTCACAGGGCCTCACAGGAGCGTCTCTTGGTGGTTCCTCGTCAGCATCACGCATTGCAAGCATGGGACCTTGCTTCCTTGAAGAACCACCTTGGAACATCTTCCTAAACATATTGTTTCCTCTGAAAAATTTCTGAAATTTTTAGTAACTTCAAATAAAAGTAAACCAACTTCTATAAAATTGATAGCAACAACTCCCACAAGTGCCCAGAGCCTATATTAAGCATTAGAACTACTTGGAACCATATAAATTTGACATGCAAACTCAAGAACATGGTCACCTATGCAACACAAATTTGCAATGAATAAAGCACTAGAACAAAAACTAATTGGACCAATGGAGGAGTCACATACCAAGGAACAATCTCCCCAAGCGGTTTTTCGAGGGGTGCTTTGCGCAAGGAGATCGAAAATCACAGCAACGGGGGCTGGAACTCATGCTTGAGTTGGTTTTTCGTGTTTGTGTGACGCAGAGGAAGAAGATGGGTGCAGGGATAAGTGGAGGAGGGCCACCATGGGCCCACGAGGCAGGGGGGCGCGCCCAGGGGGGTAGGGCGTGCCCTCCACCCTCGTGGCCAGGTGGCAGCTCCCCCTGGTAATTTTTGCATAGTAAATCCTCAAATATTCCCGAAAAAATCATATTAAATTGGCATAGCATTCTGAGGAATTATATTTTCAGGATATTTTTATATTGCACGGATAAGTCAGGAGATAGATAGAAAAAATACTATTTTACTTTATTTTTACTAAATAACAGAAAATATAAAGAGGGTACAGAAAGTTGTGCTTCTAGTTTCATCCATCTCGTGATCATCAAAATGAACCCACTAACAAGGTTGATCAAGTCTTGTTAACAAACTCATTTCGAATAATCACGGAACCGGAGAAATTTCGAATAACACTAAGTTACCTCAACGGGGATATGAAAATCCCCAACAACAAGAATATCATACTTTTTCTTGACAGTAGGGAGAGGAAATTCAAAACCTCCAAATATAATCGATGGAATTTTTCCAATAGAGTTGATAGTATAAACTTGAGGTTGTTTCCTCGAAAAATGTACCGTATGCTCATTACCATTAACATGAAAAGTGACATTGCCTTTGTTGTAATCAATAACAGCCCCTGCAGTATTAAGGAAAGGTCTTCCAAGAATAATAGACATACTATCATCCTCGGGAATATCAAGAATAACAAAGTCCGTTAAAATAGTAACGTTTGCAACTACAACAAGCACATCCTCACAAATACCGACAGGTATGGCAGTTGTTTTATCAGCCATTTGCAAAGATATTTTAGTAGGTGCCAACTTATTCAAGTCAAGTCTATGGTATAAAGGGAGAGGCATAACACTAACACCGGCTCCAAGATCACATTAAGCAGTTTTAACATAATTTCTCTTAATGGAGCATGGTATAGTAGGTACTCCTGGATCTCCAAGTTTCTTTGGTATTCCACCCTTAAAAGTATAATTAGCAAGCATGGTGGAAATTTCAGCTTCCGGTATCTTTCTTTTATTAGTAATGATATCCTTCATATACTTAGCATAAGGATTTGTTTTGAGCACATCAGTTAATCGCATACGCAAAAAGATGGGTCTAATCATTTCAGCAAAGCGCTCAAAATCCTCATCATCCTTTTTCTTGGATGGTTTCGGAGGAAAAGGCATGGGTTTCTGAACCCATGGTTCCCTTTCTTTACCATGTTTCCTAGCAACAAAGTCTCTTTTATCATAACATTGATTCCTTGATTGTGGGTTATCAAGATCAACATCAGGTTCAACTTCTACATCATTATCATTACTAGGTTGAGCATCATCATGAACATCATCATTAATATTTTCACTAGGTTCATGTTCATTACCAAATTGTGTTTCAGATTCAGACATAGAGATATCATTTGGATTCTCAAGTTGTTCAGCAATAGGTTCACTAGAAGTTTGCAAAGTCCTATCATTTTTCTTTTTCTTCCTTTTAGAAGAACTTGGTACATCAATATTATTTCTCTGAGAATCTTGCTTGATTCTCTTAGGGTGGCCTTCAGGATACAAAGGTTCCTGAGTCATTCTACCAGTTCTAGTAGCCACTATAACAGCACAATCATTTTTCTTACTATTCATTTCATCAAGCACTTCTTTCTGAGCTTTGAGTACTTGTTCTACTTGAGTGGTAACCATAGAAGCATGTTTGCTAACAAGTTTAAGTTCACCTCTAATATTAGCCATAAAATCACCCAAGCGTTTAATCATAAAGGTATTCTGTTTTAATTGTCTACCAAAATAAGCATTAAAGTCATCTTGCTTAAACTTAAAGTCATCAAACTCATCCAAGCACTGGCTAGCAATTTTAGTAGGAGGGACTTCAGCTTTGTCATATCTATAGAGAGAATTTACCTTTAGTACCTGTGTCGGGATATCGGGATTAGGAGGTTCTTCAGTGAATAAGGAATTGATATCATATACTTCTTCACCAGGCGGTAAATTAAGACCGTGTATTTCTTCAATAGGAGGTAAATTCTTAACATCTTCAGCTTTAATACCTTTTTCTTTCATAGATTTCTTTGCCTCTTGCATATCTTCGGGACTGACAAATAGAACACCTCTCTTCTTCGGAGTTGGTTTAGGAATATGCTCAGTAATTGGCTCTGGAGCTAGCTCAGGAGGTGGCTCGGGAGGTGCCCAATTATTTTCATTTTTCAACATATTATTCAATAGAGTTTCAGCTTCATCTGGTGTTCTCTCCCTGAAAAGAGAACCAGCATAACTATCCAGGTGATCTCTGGAAGCATCAGTTAGTCCATTATAAAAGATATCAAGTATTTCAGGTTTCTTAAGAGGATGATCAGGCAAAGCATTGAGTAACTTGATAAGCCTCCGCCAAGCTTGTGGGAGACTCTCTTCTTTAATTTGCACGAAGTTGTATATTTGCCTCAAAGCAGCTTGTTTCTTATGAGCAGGGAAATATTTAGCAGTGAAGTAATAAATCATATCCTGGGGACTATGCACACAACCAGGATCAAGAGAATTAAACCATATCTTAGCATCACCCTTTAATGAGAACGGAAATATTTTGAGTAAATAAAGGTAGCGTGATCTCTCTGTTGGGGAACGTTGCAGAAAATTAAAAATTTTCCTACGGTTTCACCAAGATCCATCTATGAGTTCATCTAAGCAACGAGTCATGGGAGAGAGATTGCATCTACATACCACTTTGTAGATCGCGTGCGGAAGCGTTCGAGAGAACGGTGATGATGGAGTCGTACTCGCCGTGATCCAAATCACCAATGACCAAGTGCCGAACGGACAGCACCTCTGCGTTCAACACACGTATGGAGCGGATGACGTCTCCTCCTTCTTGATCCAGCAAGGGGGAAGGAGAGGTTTATGATGATCCAGCAGCACAAAGGCGTGGTGGTGGATGCAGCAGAACTCCGGCAGGGCTTCACCAAGCTGCCGCGGGAGGAGGAGGAGGTGTAGCAGGGGAGGGAGGCGCCAAGACACAAGGGTGCGGCTGCCCTCCCCCCTTCCCTCCTTTATATAGGCCCCCAGGGGGGGCGCCAGCCCTGGGAGATCCAATCTCCCAAGGGGGCGCCGGCCGGGGGGTGGAGTGCCCCCCAAGGCAAGTGGTGTGCCCCCCCCCCCACCTAGGGTTTCCAACCCTAGGCGCAGGGGGGCCCAAGGGGGGCGCACCAGCCCACTAGGGGCTGGTTCCCCTCCCACTTCATCCCACGAGGCCCTCTGGGATAGGTGGCCCCACCCGGTGGATCCCCGGGACCCTTCCGGTGGTCCCGGTACAATACCGGGTGACCCTGAAACTTTCCCGAAGGCCGAAACAACACTTCCTATATATAATTCTTTACCTCCGGACCATTCCAGAACTCCTCGTGACGTCCTGGATCTCATCCGGGACTCCGAACAACATTCGGTTTGCTGCATACTCATATTCATACAACCCTAGCGTCACCGAACCTTAAGTGTGTAGACCCTACGGGTTCAGGAGATATGCAGACATGACCGAGATGGCTCTCCGGTCAATAACCAACATCGGGATCTGGATACCCATGTTGGCTCCCACATACTCCTTGATGATCTCATCGGATGAACCACGATGTCGAGGATTCAAGCAACCCCGTATACTATTCCCTTTGTCAGACGGTATGTTACTTGCCCGAGACTCGATCGTCGGTATCCCAATACCTCGTTCAATCTTGTTACCGGCAAGTCACTTTACTCGTACCGTAATGCATGATCCTGTGACTAGACACTTGGTCACTCTGAACTCATTATGATGATGCACTACCGAGTGGGCCCAGTGATACCTCTCCGTTATACGGAGTGACAAATCCCAGTCTCGATCCGTGTCAACCCAACAGACACTTTCGGAGATACCTGTGGTGCACCTTTATAGTCACCCAGTTACGTTGTGACGTTTGGTACACCCCAAGAACTCTTACGGTATCCGGGAGTTACACGATCTCATGGTCTAAGGAAGAGATACTTGACATAGAAAAAGCTCTAGCAAAACGAACTACACGATCTTGTGCTATGCTTAGGATTGGGTCTTGTCCATCACATCATTCTCCTAATGATGTGATCCCGTCATCAACGACATCCAAATGTCCATAGTCAGGAAACCATGACTATCTGTTGATCAACGAGCTAGTCAACTAGAGGCTTACTAGGGACGTATTGTGGTCTATGTATTCACACATGTATTACGATTTCCGGATAATACAATTATAGCAAGAATAAAAGACAATTATCATGAACAAGGAAATATAATAATAATCCTTTTATTATTGCCTCTAGGGCATATTTCCAACAGTCTCCCACTTGCACTAGAGTCAATAATCTAGTTACATTGTGATGAATCAAACACCCATAGAGTTCTGGTGTTGATCATGTTTTGCTCGTGAAAGAGGTTTAGTCAACGGATCTGCGACATTCAGATCTGTAAGTACTTTGCAAATATCTATGTCTCCATCTTGAACATTTTCACGGATGGAGTTGAAACAACGCTTGATGTGCCTGGTCTTCTTGTGAAACCTGGGCTCCTTGGCAAGGGCAATAGCTCCAGTGTTGTCACAAAAGAGTTTGATCGGCCCCGACGCATTGGGTATGACTCCTAGGTTGGTTATGAACTCCTTCACCCATATTGCTTCATGCGCTACCTCCGAGGCTGCCATGTACTCCGCTTCACATTAAGATCCCGCCACGACGCTCTGCTTGCAGCTGCACCAGCTTACTGCTCCACCATTCAACATATACATGTATCCGGTTTGTGACTTAGAGTCATCCAGATCTGTGTCGAACCTAGCGTCGATGTAACCCTTTATGACGAGCTCTTCGTCACCTCCATAACCAAGAAACATGTCCTTTGTCCTTTTCAAGTACTTCAGGATATTCTTGACCGTTGTCCAGCGTTCCTTGCCGGGATTACTTTGGTACCTTCCTACCAAACTTACGGCAAGGTTTACATCAGGTCTGGTACACAGCATGGCATACATAATAGATCCTATGGCTGAGGCATAGGGGATGACACTCATCTCTTCTTTATCTTTTGCCGTGGTTGGGCATTGAGCCGAGCTCAATCTCACACCTTGCAATACAGGCAAGAACCCTTTCTTGGACTGATCCATTTTGAACTTCTTCAAAATCTTATCAAGGTATGTGCTTTGTGAAAGACCTATGAGGCGTCTCGATCTATCCCTATAGATCTTGATGCCTAATATGTAAGCAGCTTCTCCAAGGTCCTTCATTGAAAAACACTTATTCAAGTAGGCCTTAATGATGTCCAAGAATTCTATATCATTTCCCATCAAAAGTATGTCATCTACATATAATATGAGAAATGCTACAGAGCTCCCACTCACTTTCTTGTAAACGCAGGCTTCTCCATAAGTCTGCACAAACCAAAACGCTTTGATCATCTCATCATAGCGAATGTTCCAACTCCGAGATGCTTGCACCAACCCATAAATGGATCGCTAGAGCTTGCATACTTTGTTAGCATTCTTAGGATCAACAAAACCTTCCGGCTGCATCATATACAGCTCTTCCTTAAGATAACCGTTAAGGAATGCCGTTTTGACGTCCATCTGCCATATCTCATAATCATAGTATGCGGCAATTGCTAACATGATTCGGACGGACTTAAGCTTCGCAACGGGAGAGAAAGTCTCATCGTAGTCAATCCCTTGAACTTGCCGATAACCCGTAGCGACAAGTCGAGCTTTATAGATGGTGACATTACCATCTGCGTCCGTCTTCTTCTTGAAGATCCATTTGTTTTCTATCGCTCGCCGATCATCGGGCAAGTCAGTCAAAGTCCATACTTTGTTTTCATACATGCATTCTATCTCGGATTGCATGGCTTCTAGCCATTTGTTGGAATCTGGGCCCGCCATCACTTCTTCATAGTTCGAAGGTTCACCATTGTCTAACAACATGATTTCCAAGACAGGGTTGCCATACCACTCTGGTGTGGAACGTGTCCTTGTGGACCTACGAAGTTCAGTAGCAACTTGATCTGAAGTACCTTGATCATCATCATTAATTTCCTCTCCAGTCGGTGTAGGCACCACAGGAACATTTTCCTGAGCTGCACTACTTTCCGGTTCAAGAGGTAGTACTTCATCGAGTTCTACTTTCCTCCCACTTACTCCTTTCGACAGAAACTCTTTTTCTAGAAAGGATCCGTTCTTGGCAACAAAGATCTTGCCCTCAGATCTTAAGTAGAAGGTATACCCAATGGTTTCCTTGGGGTAACCTATGAAGACGCATTTTTCCGACTTGGGTTCGAGCTTTTCAGGTTGTAGTTTCTTGACATAAGCATCGCATCCCCAAACTTTTAGAAACGACAGCTTAGGTTTCTTCCCAAACCATAATTCATACGGTGTCGTCTCAATGGATTTAGACGGTGCCCTATTTAAAGTGAATGTAGCTGTCTCTAGAGCATACCCCCAAAATGATAGCGGTAAATCGGTAAGAGACATTGTCGGTGTCAAAACCGGCGGATCTCGGGTAGGGGGTCCCGAACTATGCGTCTAGGCGGATGGTAACAGGAGACGAGGGACACGATGTTTTACCCAGGTTCGGGCCCTCTTGATGGAGGTAAAACCCTATGTCCTGCTTGATTAATATTGATGATGTGTGTTACAAGAGTAGATCTACCACGAGATAAAGGAGGCTAAACCCTAGAAGCTAGCCTATGGTATGATTGTTGTTCGTCCTACGGACTAAAGACATCCGGTTTATATAGACACCGGAGAGGGCTAGGGTTACATAGAGTCGGTTATAATGGTAGGAGATCTACATATCCGTATCGCCAAGATTGCCTTCCACGCCAAGGAAAGTCCCATCCGGACACGGGACGAAGTCTTCAATCTTGTATCTTCATAGTCTTGGAGTCTGACCGATGATGATAGTTCGGCTATCCGGACACCCCCTAATCCAGGACTCCCTCAGTAGCCCCCGAACCAGGCTTCAATGACGACGAGTCCGGCGCGTATGTTGTCTTCGGCGTTTGCATGGCGGGTTCTCCCTCATGTTTCATATGTTTGCCAGATAGTGTCCGGTTGCTTCATAAATGTTGCGCTCCTTGGCTTCCACGTCCAATAATGGCCTTCTTCCACGTGTCATACGAATGCAAAAAGCCAGGGTATTCTTACGTTTTACCCCCTAGCTGCGCGAATAAGCTGCCTATAAGAGAGGCGAGGATCCAGATCCAAATCACACCATCCCCCTTCCGCAAGTACTCATCGAGGCGCATCTGACAAAAAACCCATTCCAACATGGATAGTCGACGCGGCTCCTCTTCTCGCGCTCCCAGTCCTCAGCCAGGAGATTGGAGGAGATGCTCAGTCCCGCATAGCGAGTTAGTGACGCTCCAAGCAGAGGGATACCTTCCCCCGGCCTTTATGGTTCCAGTTCGAGCCGGACTGGCCACCTACAAGGGTGGGAAGTAGGCGGAGAGCGTCCCCAATCCCTCCAAAGGAGAGCGGGTATGCTTCGTCCCCTACTTAATAAGGGGACTCGTATTTCCTATACATCCGTTTCTCGGGGGCTCCTGGAGTTTTATGGACTCCAACTTCACCACCTCACGCCCGCCTCCATCTTGCACATCGCGGGCTTTGTAGCTCTTTGCGAGCTATTCTTGGGCATCGAGCCCCATTTTGCGTTGTGGAAGAGGTTTTTTTGCCTCGTACCCCGTTCTTACGCGGGGTCGATATATCAAGTGGGCGGAGCCGAAATATGGCGCATCGCCGGGACCGGATATCTATCCGGAACCCTAAAGAAGGCGTCCGAAGACTGGCCTTCGGAGTGGTTTTATATGGAAGACGCCCCGCTACCGGATCCAGTTCGGATCGGCCTCCCAGAGTTTAGCAATGCTCCTCTGAAGAAACGCCTGAGTTGGTGCCCACGGAGCCCTCAACGGGAAGATGACAGGAGCGTCCACTATCTGATGGGCCGGATACGGTTACTAGCCCATTCCGGATTAACCATGATTGGAGTCATGGCCACATGCATTATGCAAGGGGTGCAGCCGCTCCAATATAGGGGCCACCCCATGTGGGATTTCAATGGGGAGAATGACGCCACCCGTCATGGCCGCACGGGGCCGGGGTCGGCCGCCGATCTGGTGAAGATCCTGTCCTTCTTGTACAAGGGGGAGAAGGAGGACTTCCTCCGCACGAATCCATTGAATGGATTCTCCATGAATAACCCTCGGAGCTGGGTAAGCGGACGCTTATATATCTGATCCGTGCTTTCAAAGATAAGTGTCTTACTTTATGATTTCGACGCAGGAACTGCGTCGGGATGCGGAGGGTATAGAAAGCCCAACTCCACAACCCGAGGATCCGGGAAGATCCCTTGATCTGGCCTCCGAAGAGGATCCGGACATAAAGGTGGATTTGATTGACGGGGTGTTCCACCAGCTCAGCATAGACAATGCTTTAGTCGCCATTACGGTTGACTACCCCGGTTTATGTCCAGCTTCCCAGGTGAGTACGACCGAAGTCCTGACACCCTTTTTTAATGCTTATTCCTGACCACCGTGTACCAATGGTGCTTCGCAGGAGGTGCCTTTACAGCGGGAAGCCGAGCTCGCGGCGACTAACCAAACGAGGTCAGTGCGGCCTAGCAGGCGGAAGAGGAGTGCGGCGCGGATCGAAACGCCGCCGCAAAGGTATGGTGCACCATTGTCTTTTAAGGGAAAGACTCCTGGGAGGTATATTAATGCTCATGATTCTTCCAGGAGAAAGAGCGCTCGCCGGACTGAGTCCGGAGAGGGTGCTAACCAAGCCTCCGCCAGCCAGGCTCGAACGCCTGGTCCGGAGGGGGAGGCAAGCGCAAGGCGCGAGCCGGATGCTCCTCCAATGGAGGATGCCGACAGGTTGTCCGCCACCAGGTCTGAGGTGGAGAGCGCCATGAATCATAGGCGTCGTCGGACAGTTCTTCATGACGCGTGTTTCTCCCCAGAGGCGTTGAATGCCTTTAATGCGGGAGACGCGCACCTCCATGCTGCTCAAGATGGTTTAACCAGAGCCATGGAGCAGTATATAAAAGACATACGGGTGAGGAATTTTAATAGTTATATATGCCAGTAGCCCCCGAGACTTAAAATAGTTAAACTAACTGATTTAAGGATCATTTGTAATGCAGGATCTTACCGAGAAGAATACCCACCTATCCCAGGAGCTTCAAGAATGCAAGGCCCAACTTGAGGCCACACTAGCCGCTGCCGGGGGAGCCACGGAGACCCCCTCTGGTAATTCATATTTTGAAAAGAGAAGTAGTTTATGAAGTGCGGTGTGTGTGTATAGTCTGACAATAATATTGCAGAGGGTGCCGGACTAGATCCGGACAAGCAACAGCTGTTGCGCCAGTTGAAGGCTGGCGAGAGGGTTCTTATGAGGGTGCAACAGGAGAGGAATAAACTCCAAGATGCCAACACCCAGCTGGGCGAAGAACTAAAAGATGTTCAGGTCCAGCTGTCTATCTCTGTAAAGGAGAATCGACGGCTTCGTCGCGGCATTTATAGTAAGTGGTTGAGCAAACTATTTTGAAAAGAAGAGTTCGGCGAGGAAGTCGATTGACAGAAATGTGTCTGTAGGTGTGCTCACGGGTCGTCTGGCGGAGGAGATGCCTGGTTCCACGGGAGACCCTCTTCCTGAGCTGCTGCAACTACACGAACGTGTTCGGCAGGCGATGAGCGGCGTTGTCCAGGCCTTATGGACTTCCATCTCCCTACCTGAGGGCCTTGGAGGGTTTGCTGAGAAGCTTCAGGGAGTACGGCGACGTCTCCGTTTGTGGAAGATATCGGCCTGCCGTCAAGGCGCCAGAGAGGCCTGGGCCATGGTGAAGACGCGGTACCCGAAGGCTGACCCAAACCACATGGCCGAGGTCGGACCTGTCGGGCCGGATGGGAAGGAGATCCCTGTGAGCTTGATGTATGGCCAAGTAGAGTTGGCCGCGAAATATTCCCAACAAGACTGTAAATTAGACAGCCTGTTAGATGGGATTAAAGAGGAGTACAATCAGTCAGCGTGACGATGTAATTTTAAAATGACATATAGAATGCCTTCTAGCCGGATTGTAGATCGTTTGTCTTTGCGGACCTTTTCGCTTCAACCTCGGGACCCAACAGTCTGGAGTGTGTCCGAATACCCTTACGGTTATAAAAGAACCGGGGCATGCATGGAGACAAGGCGTAGGGGTCATAATTTCTTTATCAGACAAGTGCCCAACTAGCTATGTTATATTACATGGTTAGTAAGAAACATCTTCCAGGGAGAATAGTTCCGTTAAGGGTTCCTTTCCCTAGGAGGCATGCCCTAAAGTGCATGTCTGGACTACGAAAATAGCAGAAAAAGCATCTGGGGGCAGATAAATAAGTAAGTAATAAATCATCTTTCAGGTCACCGACCGAATATTCCCTTAAGAACGCTAGCCTTCGGCTTCACCCAGTCTGAGGTACACATCCGGCTGACCCGGCAGTAACACTCGCAGAGGTGCTCCCTTTACCTCCTAGCCAAACAATCAGGAACGTAGGGGTAAGCACAGGAACCAGGCAACCTGGCTTGGCCAAAACTTAAGTCATATCGATGCATATAATGGTGATCAAAAGTTACATGCGGAAGTATGACACATGTGTTGGGCATGAAGCCCATAGAAATAAGCTTCTGTTAAAGAAGCCCCCAGGTATAATGAGTGCGAGTAGCACATCGAGTGAGTGCGAACAAAGCGCAGATCAGCCCTCAAGGGGTTTGTACTGAAAGAGGGAGGAGAAAGGAGGGAAAACAAAGACAGCAAAAGGAAAAGAAAAAAAATGAAAGGTGGACGGAGGAAGGAGACGAACCCTGAGTCCGGCGCTAGGCGTAAAATCTTCGGAGACGGGCTGCGTTCCATGGGTTTGGCTCGAGTCGGTTGTCAGATGCGTTGCATAGACGGTATGCACCGCTGGTAAGGACTTGGTCGATGATGAAGGGACCTTCCCATTTGGGCTTAAGTTTGTCCTTTTTCTTGTCCGGCAGGCGTAGAACTAGCTCACCAACATTGTAAGTTTTGGCCCATACTTCTCTGCTTTGATATCTTCGAGCCTGCTGTTGATAGAATGCGGAACGGGATTTTGCCACGTTGCGCTCCTCCTCCAAAGCGTCCAAACTGTCCTGCCAATCCAACTCGGCTTCCCTTTCCTTGTACATGCGCACGCGAGGTGAGTCATGAATTATATCGCAGGGCAAAACTGTCTCAGCGTCGTATACCATAAGAAATGGTGTGAATCCGGTTGTGCGGTTTGGCATGGTCCGCAGCCCCCAGAGTACGGAGTCGAGCTCCTCTACCCAGTGCGTGTTAGATTCCGTGAGGGACCGCACTAATCTGGGTTTGATGCCACTCATGATTAGACCATTTGCTCGTTCCACTTGATTGTTAGTTTGAGGGTGGTAGACTGAAGCGTAGTCGAGCTTGATGCCCATGTTTTTGCACCAGAGTTTAACCTCGTCGGCCGTGAAATTCGTGCCATTATCAGTGATGATGCTGTGGGGGACGCCAAAATGGTGTACTACCCCAGATATGACGTCTATCACAGGTCCAGATTCTGCCGTTTTAACCGGCTTGGCCTCTATCCATTTGGTGAATTTGTCTACCATGTCAAGCCCCCAGACCGCGAACGGCCAAGTGATGGGTATAGTTTTGAGGGTGGTGGGTGGCATGTGGCTCTGATTAGCAAAGAGCTGGCAACTGATGCATCGTTGGACTAAGTCCTGAGCATCTGCCCAGGCGGTCGGCCAATAAAATCATGTACGGAAGGCCTCGCCTACAAGGGCCCAGGCGGCAGCGTGGTGCCCGCCGAGTCCGGCGTGAATTTCAGCCAGGAGATTTCGCCCTTCCTCTTTAGAGATACACCTTTGAAGGACTCCGGTTGTGCTTTTCTTATAAAGTTCTCCCTCATGGACCTTGTAGGCTTTAGATCGCCGAACTATGCAGCGGGCCTCATTTTGGTCTTCGGGAAGTTCCTGCCTGATTAAGTAGGCTAGGAATGGTTCCGTCCACGGGGCAATTACTGCTTGTATTTCGTGGGCTGAATCTTTTATTTCATTGGTTGAGCCACCAATTGTGTCAGAATGTTCTGTGTTAGGCGATGCAGTTGGTTCCGGATTGTTATTTCCGGACTCCTCTTCCCATAATACGGATGGCTTAAAGAGCCGCTCCAGGAAGATGTTTGGAGGGATGGCATCGCGTTTTGCGCTGATGCGTGCCAACACGTCTACTGCCTGGTTATTATCCCGGGCTACATGGTGGAATTCGAGTCCTTCGAACCGGGCTGACATTTTTAGGACGGCGTTATGGTAGGCTGCCATTTTCGGATCATTGGTGTCAAAGTCTCCATTTACTTGGGATATTGCGAGGTTTGAATCCCCGCGCAGCTCTAGGCGTTGAATACCCATGGAGATTGCAATCCGGAGGCCATGTAGAAGGGCCTCGTATTCGGCTACATTGTTGGAGTCCGTGTACATTATTTGAAGCACGTATTGGACTGTGTCTCCGGTTGGGGACGTCAAGACGACGCCAGCCCCCAAGCCAGCCAACATTTTGGAGCCGTCGAAATGCATGATCCAATTGGAGTATGCGTCGTACTCTTTAGGGAGTTCGGCTTCGGTCCATTCGGCAATGAAGTCAGCCAAAACTTGCGATTATGTCAAATGGTAAGAGCTCAATGGCCCATTTTGCAATCCTGCCCGTCGCGTCACGATTGTTTATAATATCGTTGAGAGGTACTTCGGAGGCCACCGTTATGGAACACTCTTGAAAGTAGTGTCGCGGCTTCCGGGATGCCATGAACACCGCATATGCTATCTTTTGATAATGTGGGTAACGGGACTTGCATGGAGTTAAGACAGTGGATACGTAGTACACTGGTTTTTGAAGAGGGAATTTGTGCCCTTTTGTTTCTCGTTCGACGACGAGTGCGGCGCTGACAACTTGATGTGTTGCCGCGATGTATAATAACATAGGTTCGCCCAGGTTGGGCGCGGCCAGGACCGGATTTGTTGCCAATATGGTCTTAATTTCTTCGAGTCCGGCCGCGGCAGCATCCGTCCATTCGAAGTGTTCGGTGCGCCGAAGGAGGCGATAGAGGGGCAGTGCCTTTTCTCCCAAACGGGAGATGAAGCGGCTTAGAGCCGCCACGCATCCAGTTAGTTTTTGTATTTGCTTGAGGTATTTTGGGATATCCAAATTGTGACAGAGCTCGGATCTTGGCTGGGTTTGCTTCAATTCCTCTACCGGATACAATGAAGCCCAAGAGCTTTCCGGCTGGTACGCCGAAAACACATTTTTCTGGGTTGAGCTTAATGTCATATGCTCGGAGGTTGTCGAATGTCACCCTCAAGTCATCTACTAGAGTTTCGACGTGTTTGGTCTTGACGACCACATCGTCTACGTATGCCTCTACCGTTTTGCCTATCTGGGTAGCCAGACATGTTTAAATCATGCGCTGATATGTTGCACCAGCGTTTTTGAGTCCGAAGGGCATTGTGTTGAAGCAGAATGGTCCGTATGGAGTAATGAATGCCGTTGCGGCCTAGTCTTTTTCCGCCATCTTGATTTGATGGTATCCGGAGTATGCGTCGAGGAAGCACAATGAATCGTGCCCTACGGTAGCATCGATGATTTGGTTGATGCGAGGGAGAGGGAAAGGGTCCTTTGGACAGGCCTTGTTAAGGTCTTTGAAATCGACACAAAGGCGCCAGGATTTGTCCTTTTTGGGTACCATTACCAGGTTGGCTAGCCAGTCCAGATGTTTTATATCTCTGATGAATCCGGCTTCCAATAGCTTGGCTAGCTCCTCTCCCATTGCCTGTCTTTCGGGTTCGGAAAATCGCCGAAGAGCCTGTTTGACTGGCTTAAATCCTTTTAGGATATTTAGGCTGTGCTCTGCCAGCCTGTGTGGGATTCCTGGCATGTCTGAAGGGTGCCAGGCAAAAATGTCCCAATTTTCCCGAAGGAATTCTCGTAGTGCGGCTTCTACATCAGGATTTAATTGTGCCCCATTGGAGGCCGTCTTTGTGGGTTCCATTGGATGGACCTGGAATTTGACTATTTCGTCTGCTGGTTTAAAAGAGGTGGACTTAGACCTCTTATCGAGTATCACATCGTCCCTATCCACCGTGGAGCGCAGCGCAGTGAGTTCTTCTGCCGCTAGGGCTTTGAATAATGCCTCTACGGCCAGTGCGGCTGTCTTATTTTCAGCGCGGATTGCTATATCTGGATCACTGACGAGAGTGATTATTCCATTGGGCCCGGGCATTTTGAGCTTCATGTACCCGTAATGGGGTATACTTGGAAGATTGTGAATGCATCTCGCCCTAACAAGGCGTGATATCCGCTGCCGAGTGGGGCCACTTGAAACGTGACCTCTTCAGACCTGTAGTTGTCCGGCGAGCCGAACACTACGTCTAGTGTGATTTTTCCTGTGCAGCGTACTTCTCGACTAGGGATTATTCCCCTAAAGGTTGTGCTGCTTCGCTCAATGCGGCTCTAGTCAATTTCCATTTTTTGAAGGGTTTCCTCGTAGATGAGGTTTAATCCGATGCCGCCATCCATGAGTACCTTGGTAAGACGAAAGCTGTCCACTATCGGACTGAGGACCAATGCGGCTGGTGCTTGAGCTGTTTGGAATTTAGGTTCATCGCTGGCATTGAAGGTGATAGCCGTGTCGCTCCATGGATTTGTTGTTGCTACTTGGTAGACTTCGGCGAGGCTGCAGATTGTTCGCTTCCGCATGTTATTTGATGCGAAAGTCTCGAAGACTGTTAATACCGTACTGGTACTGCTGGGCTGGTTGCCGGGGGCTAGAAAGCCTTCGCCACTTTTGGCCACCTGCCATAGTATCCAACATGCTCGAAGGCTATGTGCTTGAGTGGCGCCCTCCGTACTGTGGATTTTCCAGGGTCCGTTGAGCCATCCCTCCAGTACGGTTCCGTGCCCTTTAGGGGGTTTTTGCTTTTTGGTTTTTAATCCAGGCACCCTTTTATTTCGGACTGAGGTTGTATTCAGGGCCGGATTGTCCGAAAACCTGGTTTCGGTTTTCCATACACTCTCCATCGCACAGTATTTTTGTACAATGGTCGCTAGGTCGGCGAACCATGTAACTTCGCGACGACTAATGGCATTTATGATTCCCTTGTCCGTGCAATTGTTGCAGAAAATTGAAATCGCGCTTTCTTCACGGTAGTCCTTTTCTTGTTCATAACCAGGAGGAATCTGGCCCAGTAATGGTGTACTGTTTCATCATGCTCTTGCCGTATTTGAGATAGATCGCTTATGTTTGGGTGGGCGGGTGGAATTAAGTTCAGAACCCCGCCCGATCTGAGGCTCAAAGGCCAAGAAGTTTCCGGATTTGGAAGCTTGGTTTGTTGGATGTTTTCCAACGAATCTGGTCCGATGCCTGACTTTAGGTTCAGTATTTGATTGACGTCTGTCCCTCCATGGGAATCCGGCATGCAGGGATCGGGAATTCGGACATAGCTGGTTTTTAACATAGAAGAAGAGTCGCCGCATTGTTCCTCTATCACAACAACATGGTGGGTAGCCTGGGGAGAGTTAATTTCTCTTAGATCGGTTTTAAGCCCAATCTGATCGTAGTCTGTAGTGACTCCCAAGGCGGCGATGCGATCCAAGAGCTCGTTTACGGAGGAGAGCTCCATCGGATCTAGCTGCTCGGCAAATTCCAAGCTGACGTGAAGATCGCTTTTGATGACTTGAGAGGTCATCGTCGGAGCGGTGGCCGAACAGGCGGTCATAAGAAAACCACCTAGCCGGATAGTTTGGCCGGCGGCCAAAGCTCCATTGACGACGACGCCGTCTTTAAAGATGGGAAAAGGCATCCTTCCTGATTGCGACCGCACAGAGGAACTCTCCATGAAAGCACCAATGTCGGTGTCAAAACCGGCGGATCTCGGGTAGGGGGTCCCGAACTATGCGTCTAGGCGGATGGTAATAGGAGACGAGGGACACGATGTTTTACCCAGGTTCGGGCCCTCTTGATGGAGGTAAAACCCTAAGTCCTGCTTGATTAATATTGATGATGTGTGTTACAAGAGTAGATCTACCACGAGATCAAGGAGGCTAAACCCTACAAGCTAGCCTATGGTATGATTGTTGTTCGTCCTACGGACTAAAGCCATCCGGTTTATATAGACACCGGAGAGGGCTAGGGTTACACATAGTCGGTTACAATGGTAGGAGATCTACATATCCGTATCGCCAAGCTTGCCTTCCACGCCAAGGAAAGTCCCATCCGAACACGGGACGAAGTCTTCAATCTTGTATCTTCATAGTCTTGGAGTCCGGCTGATGATGATAGTTCGGCTATCCGGACACCCCCTAATCCAGGACTCCCTCAGACATCATAGATCGCACCATATCCAATAGAGTGCGATTACGATGTTCGGACACACCGTTACGCTGAGGTGTTCCAGGCGGCGTGAGTTGTGAAACGGTTCCACATTTTTTTAAGTGTGTACCAAATTCGTGACTCAAATATTCTCTCCACAATCCGATCATAAGAATTTTATCTTTCGGTCACGTTGATTCTCTACTTCATTCTGAAATTCCTTGAACTTTTCAAAGGTCTCAGACTTGTGTTTCATCAAGTAGACATACCCATATCTACTTAAGTCATCAGTGAGAGTGAGAACATAACGATATCCTCCGCGAGCCTCAGTGCTCATTGGACCACACACATTAGTATGTATGATTTCCATTAAGTTGGTTGCTCGCACCATTGTTCTGAAGAACGGAGTCTTGGTCATTTTGCCCATGAGGCATGGTTCGCATGTGTCAAATGATTCATAATCGAGAGACTCTAAAAGTCCATCAGCATGGAGCTTCTTCATGCGCTTGACACCAATGTGACCAAGGCAGCAGTGCCACAAGTATATGGGACTATCGTTATCAACTTTACATCTTTTGGTATTCACACTATGAATATGTGTAACATTATGTTCGAGATTCATTAAGAATAAACAATTGACCATCGGGGCATGACCATAAAACATATCTCTCATATAAATAGAACAACCATTATTCTCGGATTTAAATGAGTAGCCATCTCGCATCAAACGAGATCCAGATACAATGTTCATGCTCAAACTTGGCACTAAATAACTATTATTGAGGTTTAAAACTAATCCTGTAGGTAAATGTAGAGGTAGCGTGCCTACGGCGATCACATCGACCTTGGAACCATTCCCGACACGCATCGTCACCTCGTCCTTCGCAAGTCTCCGCTTATTCCGCAGCTCCTGCTGTGAGTTACAAATATGAGCAATGGCACCGGTATAAAATACCCAGGAGTTACTACGAGTACTGGTAAGGTACACATCAATTACATGTATATCAAATATACCTTTAGTGTTGCCGGCCTTCTTGTCCGCTAAGTATTTGGGGCAGTTCCGCTTCCAGTGACCCTTCCCTTTGCAATAAAAGCACTCAGTCTCAGGCTTGGGTCCATTCTTTGACTTCTTCCCGGCAACTGGCTTACTGGGCGCGGCAACATATTTGCCGTCCTTCTTGAAGTTCTTCCTACCCTTGCCCTTCTTGAACTTAGTGGTCTTATTGACCATCAACACTTGATGTTCTTTCTTGATTTCAACCTCTGTTGACTTCAGCATTGAAAATACTTCAGGAATGGTCTTCACCATCCCCTGCATATTGTAGTTCAACACAAAGCTCTTGTAGCTTGGTGGGAGCGACTGAAGGATTCTGTCAATGACCGCCTCGTCCGGGAGGTTGATCTCCAGGTGGGACAGGCGGTTGTGCAACCCAGACATTTTGAGTATGTGCTCACTGACAGAACTGTTTTCCTCCATCTTACAACTATAGAACTTGTCGGAGACTTCATATCTCTTGACCCGGGCATGAGCTTGAAAAACCATTTTAAGCTCCTCGAACATCTCATATGCTCCATGTCGCTCAAAATGCTTTTGGAGCCCCAGTACTAAGCTGTAAAGCATGCCGCACTGAACGAGGGAGTAATCATCAGCACGTGATTGCCAAGTGTTCATAACGTCTTGGTTCTCTGGGATAGGTGCTTCACCTAGCGGTGCATCTAGGACATAATCTTTCTTGGCTGCTATGAGGATGATCCTCAGGTTCCGGACCCAGTCCGAATAGTTGCTGCCATCATCTTTCAGCTTGGTTTTCTCTAGGAACATGTTGAAGTTCATGCTGACATGAGCATTGGACATTTGATCTACAAGACATATTTTGCAAAGACTTTAGACTAAGTTCATGATAATCAAGTTCATCTAATCAAATTATTTAATGAACTCCCATTTAGATTAGACATCCCTCTAGTCATCTAAGTGTTACACGATCCGAGTCGACTAGGCCATGTCCGATCATCACGTGAGACGGTCTAGTCATCATCTGTGAACATCTCCATGTTGATTGTATCTTCCATACGACTCATGTTCGACCTTTCGGTCTCTTGTGTTCCGAGGCCATGTCTGTACATGCTAGGCTCGTCAAGTTAACCCTAAGTGTTTCTGCATGTGTAAAACTGTCTTACACCCGTTGTATGTGAACGTAAGGATCTATCACACCCGATCATCACGTGGTGCTTCGAAACGACAAACTTTAGCAACGGCGCACAGTTAGGGGGAACACTTTCTTGAAATTATTATAAGGTATCATCTTATTTACTACCGTCGTTCTAAGTAAACAAGATGCATAAACATAATAAACATCACATGCAGTTATATATAGTAGTGACATGATATGGCCAATATCATATAGCTCCTTCGATCTCCATCTTCGGGGCTCCATGATCATCTTAGTCACCGGCACGACACCATGATCTCCATCATCATGATCTCCATCATCGTGTCTTCATGAAGTTTTCACGCCAACGACTACTTCTACTTCTATGGCTAACGCGTTTAGCAATAAAGTAAAGTAATTTACATGGCGTTCTTCAATGACACACAGGTCATACAAAAATAAAGACAACTCCTATGGCTCCTGCCGGTTGTCATACTCATCGACATGCAAGTTGTGATTCCTATTACAAGAACATGATCTCATACATCACAATATATCATTCATCATTCATCACAACTTCTGGCCATATCACATCACATGACAATTGCTGCAAAAACAAGTTAGACGTCCTCTAATTGTTGTTGCATCTTTTACGTGGCTGCAATTGGGTTCTAGCAAGAATGTTTTCTTACCTACGAATAACCACAACGTGATTTTGTCAACTTCTATTTACCCTTCATAAGGACCCTTTTAATCTAATCCGCTCCAACTAAAGTAGGAGAGACAGACACCCGCTAGCCACCTTATGCAACTAGTGCATGTCAGTCGGTGGAACCTGTCTCACGTAAGCGTACATGTAAGGTCGGTCCGGGACGCTTCATCCCACAATACCGCTGAAGCAAGAAAAGACTGGTAGCGGCAAGCAAGTTGACAAGATCTACACCCACAACAAAATTGTGTTCTACTCGTGCAATAGAGAACTACGCATAGACCTAGCTCATGATGCCACTGTTGGGGAACGTTGCAGAAAATTAAAAAATTTCCTACGGTTTCACCAAGATCCATCTATGAGTTCATCTAAGCAATGAGTCATGGGAGAAAGATTGCATCTACATACCACTTTGTAGATTGCATGCGAAAGCGTTCGAGAGAACGGTGATGATGGAGTCGTACTCGCCGTGATCCAAATCACCGATGACCAAGTGCCGAACGGACAGCACCTCCGTGTTCAACACACGTACGGAGCAGATGACATCTCCTCCTTCTTGATCCAGCAAGGGGGAAGGAGAGGTTGATGATGATCCAGCAGCACAACGGCGTGGTGGTGGATGCAGCAGAACTCCGGCAGGGCTTCACTAAGCTGCTGCGGGAGGAGGAGGAGGTGTAGCAGGGGAGGGAGGCGCCAGGACACAAGGGTGCGGCTGCCCTCCCCCCTGCCCTCCTTTATATAGGCCCCCAGGGGGGCACTGGCCCTGGGAGATCCAATCTCCCAAGGGGGCGGCGGCCAGGGGGGTGGAGTGCCCCCCAAGGCAAGTGGTG
>NC_041387.1:229189806-229214059 GCF_002162155.2 Triticum dicoccoides | reverse complement strand
CCCCCCCCACCTAGGGTTTCCAACCCTAGGCGCAGGGGGGGCCCAAGGGGGGCGCACCAGCACACTAGGGGCTGGTTCCCCTCCCACTTCAGCCCACGGGGCCCTCCGGGATAGGTGGACCCACCCGGTGGACCCTCGGGACCCTTCCGGTGGTCCCGGTACAATACCGGGTGACCCCGAAACATTCCCGAAGGCCAAAAAAGCACTTCCTATATATAATTCTTTACCTCCGAACCATTCCGGAACTCCTCGTGACATCCAGGATCTCATCCAGGACTACTAACAACATTCGGTTTGCTGCATACTCATATTCATACAACCCTAGCGTCACCGAACCTTAAGTGTGTAGACCCTACGGGTTCGTGAGATATGCAGACATGACCGAGACGGCTCTCCGGTCAATAACCAACAGCGGGATCTGGATACCCATGTTGGCTCCCACATACTCCTCGATGATCTCATCGGATGAACCACGATGTCGAGGATTCAAGCAACCCCGTATACTATTCCCTTTGTCAGACGGTATGTTACTTGCCCGAGACTCGATCGTCGGTATCCCAATACCTCGTTCAATCTCGTTACCGGTTAGTCACTTTACTCGTACCTTAATGCATGATCCCGTGACCAGACACTTGGTCACTCTAAGCTCATTATGATGATGCACTACCGAGTGGGCCCAGTGATACCTCTCCGTTATACAGAGTGACAAATCCCAGTCTCGATCCGTGTCAACCCAACAGACACTTTCGGAGATACCTGTAGTGCACCTTTATAGTCACCCAGTTACGTTGTGATGTTTGGTACACCCAAAGCACTCTTACGGTATCCGGGAGTTACACGATGTCATGGTCTAAGGAAGAGATACTTGACATAGAAAAAGCTCTAGCAAAACGAACTACACGATCTTGTGCTATGCTTAGGATTGGGTCTTGTCCATCACATCATTCTCCTAATGATGTGATCCCGTTATCAACGACATCCAAATGTCCATAGTCAGGAAACCATGACTATCTGTTGATCAACGAGCTAGTCAACTAGAGGCTTACTAGGGACGTATTGTGTTCTATGTATTCACACGTGTATTACGATTTCCGGATAATACAATTATAGCATGAATAAAAGACAATTATCATGAACAAGGAAATATAATAATAATCCTTTTATTATTGCCTCTAGGGCATATTTCCAACACTCTCATCATTAGTAAACAGGGCGGCTATATCATTTAACTTAGTAAGATGTGCCACAACAGTTTCAGATTCATAGCCATAGAAAGGATCAGATTCAACCAAAGTAATTATATCTGGATCAATAGAAAATTCATAATAATCCTTATCGGGAACACAGATAGGTGAAGTAGCAAAAGCAGGGTCGGGTCTCATTCTATCTCTAAGAGATTCTTTACTCCATTTAACTAGCAGCCTCTTAAGTTCGTATCTATCCTGGCAGGCAAAAATAGCTGCAGAAGATTCCGCATCAAAAAGATAACCTTCGGGAATAGCAGGCATATTCTTATCATCACTATCATCATCGTATTAAGATTCAACAATTTCTCTTTCTCTAGACCTAGAAATTTGTTCATCAAGAAATTACCAAGGGGCACAGTAGTATCAAGCATAGAAGTAGTTTCATCATAAGTATCATGCATAGAAGAAGTGGCATCATCAATAACATGCGACATATCGGAACGAATAGCAGAAGCAGGTTTAGGTGTCGCAAAGCTACTTATAACGGAAGGAGAATCTAGTGCAGAGCTAGATGGCAGTTCCTTGCCTCCCCTCGTAGTTGAGTGCAAAATAGTAGTTCGATCGTCTTTCAAGTTCTTCATAGTGTCCAGCAGATATAAATCCCAAACGACTCAAAGAATAGAGCTATGATCCCCGGCAACGGCGCCACAAAAAGGTCTTGATAACCCACAAGTATAGGGGATCGCAACAGTTTTCGAGGGTAGAGTATTCAACCCAAATTTATTGATTCGACACAAGGGGAGCCAAAGAATATTCTCAAGTATTAGCAGCTGAGTTGTCAATTCAACCACACTTGGAAACTTAGTATCTGCAGCAAAGTGTTTAGTAGCAAAGTAATATGATAGTGGTGGTAACGGTAACAAAAGTAAAGACATCAAAAGTAATGTTTTTTGGTATTTTGTAGTGATTGTAACAATAGCAACGGAAAAGTAGATAAGCGTAAACCAGTATATGGAAAACTCGTAGGCACCGGATTAGTGATGGATAATTATGCCAGATGCGGTTCGTCATGTAACAGTCATAACATAGGGTGACACGGAACTAGCTCCAATTCATCAATGTAATGTAGGCATGTATTCCGTATATAGTCATACGTGCTTATGGAAAAGAACTTGCATGACATCTTTTGTCCTACCCTCCCGTGGCAGCGGGGTCCTATTGGAAACTAAGGGATATTAAGTCCTCCTTTTAATAGAGAACCGGAACAAAGCATTAGCACATAGTGAATACATGAACTCCTCAAACTATGGTCATCACCGGGAGTGGTCCCGATTATTGTCACTTCGGGGTTGCCGGATCATAACACATAGTAGGTGACTATAGACTTGCAAGATAGGATCAAGAACACACATATATTCATGAAAAGATAATAGGTTCAGATCTGAAATCATGGCACTCGGGCCCTAGTGACAAGCATTAAGCATAGCAAAGTCATAGCAACATCAATCTCAGAACATAGTGGATACTAGGGATCAAACCCTAACAAAACTAACTCGATTACATGATAAATCTCATCCAACCCATCACCGTCCAGCAAGCCTACGATGGAATTACTCACGCACGGCGGTGAGCATCATGAAATTGGTGATGGAGGATGGTTGATGATGACGACAGCGACGAATCCCCCTCTTTAGAGCCCCGAACGGACTCCAGATCAGCCCTCCCGAGAGAGATTAGGGCTTGGCAGCGGCTCCGTATCATAAAAGGCGATGATTTCTTCTCTCCGATTTTTTCTCCCCTAAAGCCAATATATGGAGTTGGAGTTGGCGTCGGAGGGTCTCCAGGGGGCCCACAAGGTAGGGGGCGCACCCAGGAGGGGGGGCGCCCTGCACCCTCGTGGACGGGGTGTGGGGCCCCTGGTTTTCATCTTTGGCGAGGATTTTTTATTATTTTTTCTAAGATGTTCCGTGAAGTTTCAGGTCATTCCGAGAACTTTTGTTTTCTGCACATAAAAGAACATCATGGCAATTCTACTGAAAACAGCGTCAGTCCGGGCTAGTTCCATTCAAATCATACAAGTTAGAGTCCAAAACAAGGGCAAAAGTGTTTGGAAAAGTAGATATGTTGGAGACGTATCACATAGGCCCTGTCGCGCCGGAGCTTGGTCAGAGAGAACGGCGTGTACCACAGATCGGGACGTGCTGCCTCGGCGCTGTCGAACAGAGAAATGATGCACTTCCTCCCTTTCCCCCGGCAGACGGGATGCGGCCGGATCAGTGACCAACGACAAGAGAGAGAGAGAGAGAGGCCACCGCACTCCCTTTCCCCCAGCGGACGAGATTTGGTCGGATCAGTGACCAACGGTGAGAGAGAGAGGCCACCGCAGCCTTGTGTGAGATACTCTAAAGAGCTACAAACCAGGCAGGCATGCTCCATTGTATATAATGGAGTGGACTACCTTTTTCTCCATAAAAATCATTTTATATTTTGTGTACGTTCCATTGAGCGCTATAACTTTATTTAAAAATAACACGGAAACGCGTCAAGTCAAACTTTGTTTCGTGCGTGCGTGGTACACAACCTCCCTAGGAAAACAACCGCTATAGGCATTCAAATTAGCACGTGGGCTGCCATTTCGTAAAGAAATGAGCTCTACCGTGTACCCGCGCGGGTGTGGCTGGGCACGAAGCTTGACTACGTGCATGGTGCACCTATTCTCTTCTTGTATACGTACACCACCTACATGGGGTTGTGTGAGAGATACAAACCTAGAGAGATATAGTGTGTGGGTTTGTGAGAGTTTTTTTTGGGGGGGGGGTCAATCAAAAAATGTAACATATGCAATGTGTGTGAAATAGAGTCCTGGATATAACATATATATAGAGGGGAAGATCCACGAGAAGAGAGTGGAGGTATCATCGGCTTGAGGTGTCCATAGAATCGAAGAGAGGGATAATGTGTGTGTGTGTGTGCGCGCGTGATCGATAAAGAGTGCCATCGAATTTGTGTGTGCCCACGTCAAAGATATAGAGTGGCTGGCCTACTGGAATGTGAGAGGGGACATGTGTAGTTTGTCTCTGTGGCATGGATACCTACCTGCAGTGCTCGACTATCGGTATGTGGCGGGGGAACAGGGAGGCCCAATTAACTTTAGATGTACGATGGATGGTATATCTGTGGAGGAGGAGAGAGGCCTACCTCATGTATTAAGGACATCGATCCGCCTCATGTATTAAGGGAGATCGATCGGCATCCATGCATACGTGCAGGAGAGGAATAAGGTTGGGAGAGAGAAAGAGCTAGAGTGTTGGAGGGGGTGGTAGTGGAGTTGCTTCTCACAAATGGTGGGATAGGCTTGCTAGACAAACGGAGGGCATGCCTGCAATATCAATAAGAGAGGAGATGGCTGCTTGTTGTTGTCTGTGCATGTGCGTGTGAGAGACGGGGCAAGAGGCATGCACAAATGATGAGGGGGGATGATATGGTTGTGGTAAGCACACGTAACTACATAGAAAGATCAATCGCCCTTTGTTAGAGAAAGGAGATACATAACTTGTGAGGTACGTCGATCGATGGGGGGGATAGTTAAAGTCGATCTAGGTATATGTTGGGAGATCGATCGTTATACATGCATGTGTGTGTTAGAAGCAAATGAGGCACGAGGAGAAGGATAGAGAGAGACGGATGCATCTAGGAGGTGGTACGAGAGGCATACTATATCGAGGGGGAAGGAGTGTGTGAGTACGAGATCGATGAAAAGAGTGGTGGGAGTGAGGCATGGACGGTGACAAGAGAAGAGGGGAAGCTTGTGTTTGTGCTAGGCACCCCTGGCTAGAGAGGCATATCGATCGATGTGTGTCGTAAAGAAGGAGCCGGGGGGCCTACACACACCATGGGTGAATGACCTAAAGTGAAAAGACGAATTTGCGCGATGGAGCTGGAGAATGCTGAGGGAGGGTGAGAGGGATGCGGGCGTGTGCATGCACGAGAGAAAGTTAGCGCTAGCTACAAAGATAAGAGGATTGTGTGGGTGTAAAAGACGAATAGAGATCATACTTCATTATAAAAAGCGAATTTGGATATTTGAAGAATTTATCATAGTGTTTTAAACCGACGCATGTGTGAATTTATATAACAGTGATACACATGGTGTGGTTATGAACACGTTATACTACATATAATATATTTTATCTCTACTCTTATAAAAAAACGGAGTTGTTGATGATGGTGTGCCTGCCATCCTGCAATATAGGCCGTCCGATTTATATCTGGCGGATAGGAAGGAAACGATGGCAAGTTTGAAAAAAGATACCCACACCCCTCTCCATATTTGCAAATTAGGCCCCTTGATCATGTTGATGTTCTGTGGAACGCATGGGCATATTGCTAGTACTACGTATAATACATAGAACATTGATTATAATTTGGGCTAATGTGTGGCTTTTGCAGCTCAGGTCTAAATACTTATCATAATGTAGGGGGCGGGGCAATATACTTTTTGTGATAAACACGGTGTACGTATGGAACATGGTTTAGATTATGAATATATAGTTAGTACATCAAATGTACTATTATTTGGAATCAACATCAAGTGTATTCATAAAATAGAATTGGAGTTCATGTAGTACACATAGTTCATATCTATCTCTATAGTAATCATGTGGTGTGTTATTAAGGTAATACATGAACGAGGGTTGAAGTTGGCAACAATCATGATTGTAGATTCTCATTGAAATAGGGAAATGAATTCAAATTTAGTTCGAATTGCAGCGGTAGTATAGACATTTGGAATGCACTAAAATGTTGGTATGAGTAGGTTACATGCATTATACAGCAAGCGAAAAAATGTAGTCGGACATAACATGGATTAATACTCCCTCCTTCCATCCATATAGGGCGTAATGAGATTTTTACGGCCGCCTTTGACTATTGACAAGATTAATAGTACATGACATGCACAATGTGAAAATTATATCATTGAAAGAACCTTTCACAGACGAATTTAACGGTGTGCTTTGTGTAAGTTGCATGTCATATATTATTGCTCTGATATTTGGTCAAAGTTAGCATCGAAAAACGCATTAGGCCCTATATAGATGGAAGGAGGGAGTAGCTTTGAATAGCATTTGTATAGTAAAACGGGTCAAGACTCTCTCTCTGTGTGGTGTGAATAGTTTATTTTTTTCATTTTCTTTTTGGTTGAGGGAAGTGCGAATTGATTTGGTACGTACAAGTAAAATATTACTACACGTTAAGCTTGTCCCTAAAATTCAACCCGCGTCTTGTTATATCCCAAAAATTTAGATATCGTGCTCCCAAAACTGGCGCCTTCACAACCGGCACCTTGCTATCCCGAAATTACAACGCGCGCGAAAACTCCCTCCAGCTGCCAAATCCCGACACATGAAATCCCCCTTCTAACCCTGAGCCGAAAGGGCCGCTAGTTCAAATCGGTGGGGGGTACTTCTGTAACACACCCTACATTTTGGACAAGTGCGTCCCTAAGTCATGCTTCACCCCCTCCCATCGCCCCCTTTTCGCAATTCGAAATCCCAGGCCGCCGTAACCTCTCTGCTCCAGCCGTGAAATCCCACCCTCCTCCGTCCGCCACCACACCGCTACCCAGCCGGAGCCTCTTCCCCGACGACATCGTCCACCGCAACAGCTCGACGTCCCTCATCCACCTCCCAAGATGAGGATCCGTCGTCCATCTCGTCGTCCCGCCGGTTCAGCCGCCCCGTCCTCCACCTCCAAGGAGTTGCTCCAACGATCGCCTCGTCTATCACGGCTGCTCCATCCCCAAAACGTCGCCTTAACCTGCTCCATCGGAACCGCAGCATCCTCACCGACTCCTCGGACGAAGCCGAGGCCTACTCAGCGCCACCAAAGTGGTTGTACACTCATTGCATCGCACCTTCTCCTTAACTCGACCTCCCGGCACCGACGGTGGTCCATCCCGCAGCCCCATGGAGCAGCTACCTTGAAGTCGGCGTCGCGGGCGACATCTCCACGGCGGCTCTCCCCCAGTGCGAGGCCCCTTCGGCGGCGGCGGCCATACCAGTCGAATCTACTGCTGCTGCTCCGGCTCTCGCTTGCTTGCTCGCATTGCTGCTGCTGCTCCGGCTCTCGCTCGATCGCTCACTCGCCCAGCTGCTACTGCTGCTCTCCCCCTCGCTCGTGCTGCTGCTCTGCTCCGATTTAGCCACACGTCAGTCGAATGAATCGACTTTTGGGTCAGTCGATTTTCAGGGGCTCACCTGAGAGGTACCCCACTATCTATCTTAGGGTTCAGGGTGGGGCCGGGGGCCTAGAGGGCTGGCTGGGGCGGCGGTGGGGAGTTGTTTCGGGGCGGCGAGGCGGCGCTGGGGCCGGCAGTTCAGACGGTGGTGGCTGGCAGCCCAGGAGGGTGCAGGTTGAAGATGAACTGCAGGCCCTCCCTAAACTACATGTCAAGTGCCTCTCTGCTACCATTGCGTTCAGTTTCGATAGTAGCATTCAGATTCCATAGTAAATTTCAGTTTCAACAGTTAAGTTCAGAGTCAACAGTTTTTACCTCATTTGTTGTAGTCAGGTGGTTTTTTGTGATGTAATATTTACATCCATTTTACATCATCTATTGGATATGCTATTAGAATCCCACTTGAGATTGACGATGTCTTTCTTGTGCTGCTTCAGCCTTGACGTCTTACGGCTCACCGGAGCTGCTCCAACAACAGAATGATCCATCACAATAGAGTAGTGCCCTTGACACCGTCTACAGATTCCTCAGATCTTCCTCCACACCTCCGACAGCCACCTCTTCCTCAACTGCTTCAGCGACCAACCCAATGATGCTGAGGTCGACATGACTACGGCAAAGAGGATGTACACTTGTTGCATCACTTATTACTATACATTCACGTCGATCCATTAGGGCTATTTTGGTGCAACGGAAAAACATAGCAATAGGGAATTTTCCAATGGCACTCTACTATTCAATTATTCATGCATTTTGTTGAAAGGAATGAAGCAAAACATCCACCTAGACCTACTTTTCAAAATCCTATGCATGGAAACAAGACCAAGTGCATTAGTGCCAAAATAACATTCTAACTGTACACGCTTTCATATGGTTTCACTTTATTTTGGCCATGTTTCTTTGCATTCCTCTGCTCTTCCAATTCCTGTAAACCAAACACCCAAGTTTATAGAAATCATGTGATTACAAATGCTCTGTTTACCATGTGCATTCCTATCCTATTCTGGTGTTTTTCCTATCCCTGCATTTTAAGAATCATGCAAGCCAAATGAGCCCTTACAGAATTACTTCGGTTACAAGTACGTGTCGAAGGGAACTTTGTGTGGTTTGTCCTGCTCCTGCCGCGACATCGTCCACCTCACCTGAGCTGCTCCATCGACAGAAGCAACCACCAAACTAGACATCACGACTCCTGACCATCTTTCGCCCCCTCAGATCTCCTTCCCTGCTGTCGGCACCCACCGCAACGACATCACCATCATTGACTCAGCAAATGAACCTGAGGAGTACACGGGTCCACAAGAGAGGTCGCACTCTTTTGTTTCTTCTTATGTATGCATTGCTTAAACTTACCTGCTACTTTATCGTCCTGTTCAGCTCTTGGACTCCCAAGTCAGGTCCAAATTAATGCTCAAACTTGAGTTCTAAATTAGTTGTGGGGCACATATCGAGGCAGCAATGAATAGTATGTCTGTCTAATATCTAGTTCACCTAGGGTATGCCTATGTTGTTCATCTTGGGTGGGAAACAAATAGTAAAGCAATCATCATCTGTCTTTTTATTAATTTAAAGCAATCATCAGCCTGCTATCATTATTTTTGGATCCATCCACTGGTTGTTACCATCACTCTAAATTTCTGCATGCTCTCCTTACATAATATCACCATATTTTTTTCGTATGCATGTCAGATATTTTACACAGTCATGCTGAACATGTAGGGAAAAAGAGAAGAGTTTTGCACGGCAATACAATGTCATGCAGACATCGCTCCATGGTGGGTTCAATGGCAAACCCTCCCCACCCCTCTCCAGATTGTAATTCAAAGGAAGAAATCTGTTCTGAGGCGGATTCAGATGCCGCTGACCACTCCTATTTACCCCCAAGGTGTTTGCTCTACCTTGGCATGATGATGTTAGTCATATAATGCATATGTTGCCTTGCAGTGCCTACTTTTGACATCATATATGTCATCTGCTTAGTTTAGACATGTTCTGTAATGCCACCTGTTTAGTTTCTATATCATATATGGGAATTATGCAGTCTCATCTCTTTTAGCTAGCCATAATATATGTGAAATGTGCAATGCCATCCTGTTTAACCAGGCATCGTATATTTGAATGATATCTTGCCCATCCTTTTCTTCATTACATTTCCATTTGTCAACCATGTTTGTACATTAAACTACTCTTCCTGTGAATCAGCCATTTGGGTGGGAGATGGAAAAATCTGGAGTGAAAACAAGGCCTTCAGACAGGACAGTGCTACCTGTCGAAGCAGATCTCTTGTCGGGTCCCGATAGCTCCTCAGAGATGGATTCAGAGACAGCTAACTAGTCCTATTCCCCCACTAAGGTGTATGCTCTAACTTAGCACGGTTATACTGCTCATATCATGCATATGGTGTCTTGCATTGCATAGTTTAGACATCATATACACAATATTCAACACCATGTTCTTAGTTCAGACATCATATCAAATGCTCTCTTTTTAGCATATAAATCACATATGTGAATTAAATGATGCAATCCTGATTACTTAGATAACATGTAGGTGAAATATGTCATGTGATCCTGTTAAGTTATTCATCATATCTTTGAATTATGTTATGCTATGCTATCCAGTTTAGATAGACATCATATATGTGAAATTATGTTATGCTATCCGTTTTAGTTAAACAATATACATGTCAACTATTTCATGCCCTCTTTTTTCCACACTATCTATTGCATCTGTCTCTCATGCAATGTCTGTACATTCAACTATGTTTCCTGTTTATCAGCCATTTGAATTGGAGCGGGTGATGCCAGTATCTAGCGGACTAAAAACACGGTCTTCAAATAAAACAGTGCTACCTCTTGGTGGAGATAGCACCCCGGTTGTACATGCACAAGAACAAGCCCTACCACACATAACCCAAACTCTCGCAGATTGTACCCCTACTGCGATAGACAAAGAACCAGCTTCACCCAATCTAACCCCAACCCTAGCAGGTAGTAACCCAGTTCCTGTTGACACAACACCATCTCCACCACAGAGCTCCCAAACAAGAGCAGTTAGTAAGGCAACTCCAGTGCCCAAAGGGCCAGTACTACCACGGTGAACCCCAACTCCACCAGTTAGTATGCCTATTCCTGTGGAGGAAGCACAACCAGCTAGTTGTAGTTTAGCAGCTATCGCATTTGATGTTGTTAAATCGTATGTGCGTATCTTCCCATCTTGGAATATTATACTGAAGATGAAGGAAAATGCCAGTTGCAGGTGCTTGTCTAGGAGTTATGTGTAAGTAATGTTATTCATGGCAATTAGTTTTCTTTGTCCCATACACCCTACCTCCATGATGGTTATAATACAGCAAATTTTCGCATTTTTCTCAATAGAGAAGGACCGATTTGGAAACTCAGGATGAGGTAACCTGTGCTAATACCTCTTCTGTCTTCAAGAATGCTTGGTGGAAATATCAGAATTACCTGAAGAAAACATACTTCACCGGCAAAAAAACTCATCAAATTCCCGTACGTTCTCCTGAGACACATTTACTGGACAATGACTGGGAATGCCTTCTCCTGTACTGGTCCCGAACCAAGAATGTGGTAAGGTCTGTGAGCTCATTTTCTATTTTTATGTACTATATTCTTGCATCTTACTGTACTCTGTTCATGTAGAACAAGTGCCTAAACCTGAAGAACAACTGTTCTAATTTAAGATTCCATTGCTATCATAGTTCAAAAAAGCGCTAGGCGTTAATTGTGCGTTTTGCCACCGCCTTGCACTTTACTGACCAAAGCGCATGCTTATGCGCAGTTATGCACAGATTAAGCGTAGTTATGCGCAATGCGTTTTGCCAACGCCTAGAGCCTAGGCACGCCTTTACTAACTATGATTGCTATCGTGCATGCTGCTTTGCTCTTGTATCACTGTATTTACTCATACAAACTTATTTTTAAATTGAAGGATCCAATCGAAACTCCAATGGCACAACAGGTATGTTCACGCATGTTTCTTTAATAGGTTTTCTCTTATCAATAGCTCTGTTGATTTCGATTTCAATTGTGTATACAGTTGAATTCTCATATCATGCATATTACTAGCATCACAATAGAGCCAATAGTGTTGTTGTACATGTAGACCCGTGGTATCGATCTGAAATCTTGTTGTGTTGTGTAGTTTCCCATGCTTTGTATTCTTTCACTGCTGCTTTGTCTTGAATTGATATGATTTGAACCGTGTCTCTATTTTGATTTGGCAAGACAATGAAGTGACCATAGGACATAGATATATGTTTGTCTGGTGCTTTTATTATGTACTAGTACTTAGCAATATAAGAATTGGTAGTTTAATCCTGTCCACCTTACTAATGAACTGGTTTACCAAAATGAGTTTCATATACTAGTACATGCTAAACATGTTATGTGTCTACTTTTTTCTTCTTTTAGAATGCTGACATAATATTGGGGAAGAGTGCCTTATTAACCAATGGTAAAGGAAGTAATGCAGATAAGGTTTAGGATAGTGACACATCCTTGTTGGTCTCCAACAAAGCTGATAAAACAGCTAAGGAAGACTATCTTGAAGACAGTGAGACAACCCCAAGGTCCTGTCTTGGTTTAGTGTTCGAGTTACTGGCCACTACCGCTTGCACAAGCTATTCAAACTCACTGTCTGAATCAATTCGGTTTCTTGAGTCTCAACTGCAAGCTGAAAGACATCGATCAGCTGTGCTGCGACAAGAAGGGGAAGGACTGCGAAAGTCCCTGGAGCATTCAGATGCATACTTTCTGGTGCAACAGCAAGCGTTGGAGGATTTTAGCGCCAGACAAGACAAAGCTAATAAGCTTGCTAAGCTTATTGCCAGCATGGTGGATACCCAGGATAATGTTTCTTGAGCTCTTCTGAAGTTGTTTCAGTTATGCTCTTGTTTTGCTGCCACGTTTATTTGCACTGGTGGCCAATTTTGACGGCCAGTGTATGTAATATGTTGATTTCTTCCCTATATTTGCATTGGTGGCGAACTTTGATGCCCAGTGGATGTAATATGTGTAATAGCGGTAATAGGCTAGCATTAATTGCTTGCTTATTTATTTCCTCATTGTCTTGTTTAGTTGTTTGCTTGTAGTCACTACAGTTCTTTTTCTGTGTTTTTCTAGTGGCCACAATAGCCTATTTTTGTTAACTAGGCCAAAATAATCATGGCAGGACACAAACTGTTGTAACCATGGGCCTCCTGCGAGCCGTATGATCCATGGGCCTTCTATGGTCATAGGATCCATTGGCCTTTATACGGGTCGTAGGATCCATGGGCCTTCTACGGGCCATAGGGTCCATGGGCCTTCTACGGGCTGTATGATCCATGGGCCTTCTACGGGGCGTATCATCATTTCGCCAATCATGGGTCGTACTATTCATGGACCATAATGGGCCGTATTTGATAACTGTATGAAAACAACCCAACGGGTTTTTTAACAAGAAAACGGCCCAACGTATTAACGGTACACAAACGGGCCGACTGTAACGACGGGCTGAATTTGGCCCACAAGCAGAAAATGACAGTAACGGGCCGTAAGTAACTGAATGCTGCAAATGAGCCCAAGAATAAATGGGCCCTGAGAAGGCCGAAAGATAACTTGGGCTAGAAACGGCCCAGTGGAATAATGGGCCGTTAATGGGTATAAAGTGATACACTATTCATTATGGGCCAGTTTCACCACGGGTCGTTAATGGGCGAAGAGTTACAAAGGGCCTCATATGGGCCAAAAGAAGTCATGGGCCACACATGGGCCGAAAGTTAAAACGGGCTGGAATCATATTGGACAGCCCAGATGATGCTACTGGGCCTAATTCGGATAGGGCGTAACGGGCCCTCGGTTAGCGGGTTGTAAATGGGCTATATGCGGACAGGCCATTAACAGGCTTTCCGTGGGCCGGGCCGCCACCTTTTGACCAAGTCAAACGGGCCGGCCTTTTCACAGGAATGGGCCTCTATTGGGTCGTGCCACGTGTCGACTTATCATAGGCGCCTTGGGTCCAATGAGTGGATGACGTCTGTCCCAACGGTGAGCCGACACGTGTTTCCTCCAGCCAATGATGATTTTACACGCGATTTATCGTCACGGATGTTAACGGGTTAACGGGTTATCGGATCCAAAACCCGACCCGATAGCTTAACGGTGTTCCGTTACGGTGGATGCCACATATCGGTCACCCTTGACGAAAGCACTTCTGTGACGCGCGATTTATCGTCACGGATGTCGACACTTCCGTGATGATAATTTTGGTAATGTCAAGGAACACTTCTACGACAGCATATGTATGACTATCTTGATTCCGTCATAAAATCGTCATGGATGTACATGCATGACAAAAAACGTGACCTACTGTGACAAGCACGTATCATCACGGAAGTGTATTTTTTTTGTAGTGTTGATGGCATAGTCCTTGAGGGTTTGCTTCATCCATAGCAATTGAGCACAGGAGGATCCAGCACCAATGTACTCAGCTTCAGCAGTAGAGAGTGATACACAGTTCTGCTTCTTCGAGGACCAACATACCAAGGATCGTCCGAGGAAATGACATGTGCCTGATGTTGACTTGCGGTCCACCTGATCACCAGCATAGTCAGAGTCATAATATCCAATGAGATCAAAGGAAGAGACCTTGGGATACCATAATCCAAGTGTTGGAGTGTGTGCTAGATATCGAAGAATATGCTTCACAGCCTTATGGTGTAATTCCTTCAGTGTAGCTTGAAATCGGGCACACATGCAAACACTAAGCATAATATCCGGCCTAGATGCACATAGGTACAATAAAGAGCCAATCATGGAGCGGTATACCTTTTGATCGAAGTCGTTACCATTTTCATCGGTGCATAGATGGCCATTTGTGGGCGTAGGGATTTTGACGCCTTTGCAATCTTGCATGCCGAATTTCCTCAACACATCCTTGAGGTATTTTTCCTGAGATATGAATATGCCATTGTGTTGTTGACGAATTTGAAGACCTAAGAAGAATTTCAACTCTCCCATCATAGACATTTCATATTCCTCACTCATCATATAGGCAAAT
Source organism: Triticum dicoccoides (assembly GCF_002162155.2). NCBI lineage: Eukaryota > Viridiplantae > Streptophyta > Magnoliopsida > Poales > Poaceae > Triticum > Triticum dicoccoides. The sequence goes on along the minus strand of NC_041387.1, from coordinate 229,199,572 downwards.
TCATCACTATAACGTTGGTTAGTACAGCCAAAGATAATATCATCAACATATATTTGGCACATGAATAATTCATCAGCATATGCTTTGGTGAAAAGAGTTGGGTCAAGTGAACCGGCTTTGAAGCCTTTCTTCATGAGGAATTCCTTCAATGTGTCATACCATGCCTGAGGTGCTTGCTTGAGGCCATACAGGGCCTTGTTGAGTCTGTAAACATGATCTGGAAATTTTGGATCCTCAAAACCTGGTGGTTGAGCAACATATACTTCTTCCTCAAGCTTACCACTGAGGAATGCACTTTTCACATCCATTTGATGTAAGATGATATTATGATGGTTAGCGTAAGCAAGCAATATGCGAATAGCTTCAAGTCTAGCAACATGTGCAAAAGTTTCATCGAAATCAATTCCTTCAACTTGTGTGTAGCCTTAAGCTACAAGACGATCCTTATTCCTCACCATAAGGCCATTTTGATCTTGTTTGTTGCGGTGGATCCATTTGGTACCGATGATGCTGTGCTTGCGTGGGTCTGGTCGCTTGCCAAGCTCCCACACATTGTTGAGCTCGAATTGATGCAATTCATCTTGCATGGCTTGAGTCCACTCAGATTCCATGAATGCTTCATCAACTTTGGTGGGCTCTATGATATAGACAAACGCAAAATGCCCACAAAAGTTAGACAAGTGTGAAGCCTTTGAGCGCGTGAGAGGACCTGGTGCGTTGATACCGTTGATGATTTTCTCGATCTGCACTTCATTTGCAACGCGAGGATGTGCAGGTTTACGACTTTGCTTAGGCCCAGTAATTTCTCCAGGGCCAATTTCTTCAGCAGCACCAGTATGATTTTCTTCACGATCCAGAATGACTTCTTCAGCAGATTCTTCGATAGGGATGATATCCTCAGTAGCTTTGAGCTTGATGGATTCCTCAGGTGACATTTCATCTAGCATAGGAGGTAGGTGCTCTCTTTGCGAGCCATTAGTTTCATCAAACCGCATATCTATAGTTTCAACAATCTTGTGATGATTGGTGTTGAAGACTTTGTAGGTGTGCGATTCCTTTCCGTAACCAAGCATAAAACCCTCTTGTGCTTTCGGTGCAAATTTAGAGTGATGGTGAGGATCTCTAATCCAGCATTTAGCACCGAAGACTTTGAAATAACTTACATTGGGTTTCTTGTCAGTGAGGAGTTCATATGAGGTCTTCTTGAAGAATTTGTGAAGATATACTCTGTTGATGATGTGGCATGCAGTATGAATAGCTTTAGGCCAAAAACGTTGTGGTGTCTTGTATTCATCAAGCATAGTGCGAGCCATCTCAACAAGAGTTCTATTCTTGCGCTCCATGATGCCATTCTGCTAAGGAGTATAGGGAGCAGATAACTCGTGAGTAATACCAAGTATATCAAGATATTCATCGAGACCTATGTTCTTGAATATCACTCCTGATATGCTTGATCTTCACACCGAAGTTCGTAAACGCTCTTGAGGAAAATCGTCTGAAGACTTCCTGCACTTCATTTTTGTAAGTGATGATATGCACCCATGTATAACAAGAATAATCATCAACAATGAAAAGCCATATAATGATGCAGAACTAGAGAACATGGCATAATGAGTAGGGACAAAGAGATCCATATGAAGTAATTCAAAGGGACGAGAAGTGGTCATGATAGTCTTCGAGGGATGCTTGGCTCTAGTGATCTTTCCAGACTCACAAGCCCCACAAAGATGATCTGTGAGGAATTTGACACCCTCGATGCCAATGACATGCTTCTTCTTCGTGAGAGTATGCAAGTTCCTCATCCCAACATGACCAAGTTCTCGATGCCATAACCAGCATTCTAAAGCTTTTGCAAGTAGACATGTGGCAGGCTGTCATCCTGTAGATAAATCAACAATATATAAGTCTCCTTTACTAAAGCTTTCGAAGAGTTTGGATTTGTCAGATTCCATTAGCACAATGCAATGATATTTGCCAAAGACGACAACCATATCAAGATCAAAGCATTGAGACAGACATGAGGTTGAATCCTAAGGACTCGACAAGCATGACTTCGTCCATGTGTCTATCCTTTGAGATTGCATCCCTACCTAGACGCAATACCTTGCTTTTTCCCTTGTCAGCGTAGGTGATATGCTTCAGATGAGATGGAGATAAATCAGTGTCCATCAATAAGTTCCTATCACCGGTCATGTGATTTGTACATCCACTGTCGAGGACCCACTCGGTAGCTTTGGGTTGTTCATCCTGTATATGAATTAGTGCAACTTACGAACCCATATACTTTATCAGTGAAGAATATGATATCAATTTCATCAACAGTAACAGATATAGTAATATGAGGACGTGAGAAATGAGTCATTCATTTCTTCATGATTAGCTTGCGTCTATTCAAGCATATTCAGGTGTCCAGCAAATTCTTCAGATGATTAAGCTCATCTGGAGACCTGACCCTACATAAGAGATTAGTTCTCTTTCTTCACCACCCAGATCTGGATGGGTGGATAAGAGTTCATCATTCTGTGAGCTCCAAAAGAAAAAGATGGCATTGAAGCCAGTGCACTTCGTTTCACAGAAGAGTGGTTAGGATAAGCATATGAATAAGCAGAGAAATTCTTCGAGGACTTATGAACATAATGGTTTGAAGAATAATGCACATATTCATAGCCTTTATACTTTCCTTGCGAAACTGAAGTGTTAGCACGATGATGTTCATATGATGATTTTGATCCACGTGAGGAATTTGATCCTGATGAAGAATTAGGTCCATATGAAGAGTTTGATCTGGGGTTCCTTTTCTTCATAGGTGGTTTCATGATGACTTTCACCTGAAGATTTTCAGGGCACCTTTTGGGAACCCAGATTTTCTTCATAGGGGGACCATTCCTGCTGTTAGTTCCAACATATCAAGCAAATACTTCACCATTCTAATTCTTGAATAGTTTATAGTTGGAGTCAAATGACTCATCATAGGAATATGAAGATTCACAAGTAAAGCCAGATAAAGTGCATGGATCTATGGAAGGTCCCTTTGCACCAACCCATGAGCTTTTGGGGTACTGCTCAGGTTTCCTATAGGTCCCATCAGCATTGAGTTTCCTCTCAAAGTCAATACCCTCTTTCCTAGGATTCCTGTTTAAGATCTGCTTTCTGAGGACATCACAAAGAGTCGGATGCCCTTTGAGGCTTTTGTATATGCCTGTCACATACAATTCCTTCAACCCTGCATTATCGTCAGTGATACATGTGGTACCCTTAGATGAGGAATTTGTGACCACCGAGACAGTTGAATAATTTGCAGCAATAGAAGCATTTGAACATTCAGGTGAAGAATTAGCAGATTCACGCTCAATGCATTTCAGAATGGTGGAATAAATTCTTCCTGAGCGGAACTGATCTGTTGAGCAAGCAATGGATCGTTTTCATTCTGAAGATCTTCATAACTCACTCTTAACTTCTCAAGATCTTGCTTTCTCTGAAGGAATTCATAAGAAAGCTTCCCATGATCAGAGTGTTATGATGATTTTGAAGGTTGTCAAACTTAGACTAAAGTTGTTGAAGACTATCAGTCAAAGCCTTAGTTCGATTCAATTCCTCACCCAACATATCATCGCTTTCATCAAGCATGTTTTGAACTTTTTCGAGAGCTCTCTGTTGTTTAGTGGCAAGGGAAGCAAGTTTAGTGTAGCTGGGTCCAAGTTCATCACCCGATTCATCATCACTAGATTCGAAAAGGTGTTATTCGGTTACCTTGGCAGCCTTTGCCATAAGCCATGGTGTGGATGATGATTCAGGGGCGAAAGTCATCTCCTTGAGAGATTCGTTGAAATCCTCAAACCAAGGATCATGACGAGTTTGATGACCTTCATAGACCTCAGAGGGTCGGTTCCAAATGAGCTTCGCATGGTTAAGATGCATGATGTTCCTGAACTAATTTTGGGACAAACGGGAGCAGATGATATCCTTCGCCGTGAGGTTGAGTAGAGTATACTTGCGAATATCATCAGCCTCCACCATCTTGCATAGATCGGTAAGACCAATCTCAGTGACGGTCCACAGTTTGTTGTTCATCGCCATGAGTTGCTTCTTCATCATGGTCTTCCACTTGGGATACTCATGACCGTCAAAGATGGGGCATGTCACTTTCTTCATTCCTGCAGTTGACATAACTATAACTCTAGGCGGTTAAACAAAAATCACATAGAACAAGGGAGTACCTTGATCTGATGCCAATTGAAAGTGCATTAAGTCGACTAGAGGGGGGTGAATAGACGATTTTTACAAATTTGTCACTGAGTAATTTCGGGGTGAGGAAATTCCTAAGTCACGAACAACTAGCAGCGAAATAAGTACTCAGGTGTAAGCAACAAAGTAACCGCATAGTCATCATGATGAAATGAAAAAAAACACAGAGCACAAGTAGCGTAAACAAAGGATAAGCATGTAGAAGACAATGTGACTGAAGAAATTGGATTGAGGAAATAGAGAAAATCTTCAGTCAAAGTCTTCAAAAAGTAATGATCAAGTTCATCAACACATGAATGAGGAAATGAAAGCGTTGAGGAAATAGAACCAGTTGGCTTGGTGAAGACAATGATTCGGTAGACCAGTTCCAACTGCTGGGACAGTTGTACGTCCATTTGGAGCAGCTGAGTATTTAAACTCAAAGACACACAGTCCCGGACATGCAGTCCTCACCATATTCTCCTTGAGCTAAGGTCACACAGACCTCGCCCAACACTCATGGTAAGTCTTCACAGGTGACTTCCAAACCTTCACAGACTTGGCCACTCGGCGATCCACAATTCCTCTTGGATGCTTAGACCATGACGCCTAACCATCTAGAAATACACAGTCCTCAAAGGTAACAAGTGTTGGTTCCACACATGAACAATCTTTTCAGTGATGCTCAATCACTTTGGGTTTGTAGGCGTTTGGGTTTGGGTTTTGTGTTTTTCTCACTTGATGATTTTCGCTCAAAGTCCTCGGAGGAAGGGATGCTCTCAATGACAAGTGTCAGTTTTTCTTGGAGCAGCCAAACAGCTAGTGATTGTACGGGGTGGCTATTTATAGCCTAGGGAGCAGCCCGACATGATAAGACATAAATGCCCTTCAATGATATGACCGTTAGCTGGTAGGATATTTTGGACAGCTGGCGCATAGCACAACAATGGTCAGATTTGAGGTATCAAATTCCTCATGGCTATCATGTTCCTCATTGTGTAGGCAATCCGCACCGGAGAATTCCTAACTCCTCAGTCAGAACAAATTCCTTCGAGACTAGAAGATCTTCGTCTTTATCACTGAAGAAATTGACTGAGCTAATATGAGATTTCTAATGGCTTCACTCGAAAGGATTGGATAGGTGTAGGATTTTGAGATGAGCATCACTTGGAAATCAGCTTCCTTAGTATTACCTCAACCCCCTTTAACAGTACAGTGTTTCCTATGACTCAAGAAAGAGAAAATGAAACTATGAAAACAAAAGTCTTCACACTTCATAATCCTCACATGAATATCCAAGTCTTCAAGGTCACACCAATTTCTTCACTTTCAAAATCTTCAGGAGAACCAAAGTCTTCAGCTGAAGACATGCAATTTTATGGGTCGACATTCATAGTAAATATCAAACTCCTCATCGACTTATAGATCATGTGTACACTCACAAAGATATTAGTCCCTTAACCTTTAAGTATTCAATACACCAAAATCACTAAAGGGCACTAGATGCACTTACAATTACTAAAGCATAATTACTCACCAATGTGGCTCAAATATTACTATCTCCATATCGCAAAACTATTACAAGGAATCAAGTTTATCATATCCAATGATCTTCATGAAAGTTTGTATTATACCTTCTTGGATATATATCACTTTGGCACTAGTTTCTATATATTACCATTGCTTATAACAAGCTCTCAAACAAATTTAAGTGAATAACATGAGCATAAATAATAGTTTTTTCATCTCTCGAAATAATATAAGTGAACATGAGAGGATTTCTTTAAAATTTTACTGAGTCTCCAATTGATCTAAGTGAAGCATGAGAGTATTTCTTTCAAAATTAAAGCACCGCCATGCTCAAAAAGATATAAGTGAAGCACTACAGCAATTCCATAGCTCAAAAAATTTAACTGAAGCACATAGAGCAATTCTAACAAATCATAGCATCATTATGGCTCTCTCAAATAGGTGTTTCCAGCAAGGATAATGGTGACAAACTAAAAGGCAATACAAGCGAAGACTCATATAATACAAGACGCTCCAAGCAAAACTTATGATATGTGACGAATAAAAATATAGCTCCAAGTAAAATTACCGATGGTCATTAAAAAGAAAGAGGAGATGCCTTCCGGGGCATCCTAAGCTTAGTTTCTTGGTTCTCCTTGAATGTTAACTTGAGGTGACATGGGCATCCCCAAGCTTAAGCTCTTTTCACTCCTTATTCCTTCATCCATCGTGATCTCACCCATAACTTGAAAACTTCAATCACACAAAACTCAACAAAACCTTCGTGAGATCCGTTAGTATCATAAAGAAAATTACCACTTTAAGTATTGTTGCAAAAAAATCATATTCTATTATTGCATTATACCTACTTTATTCTAACTTTAACATGGCATATACCCCCCGATCCATAGATTCATCAAAATAAGCACACAATGCAACAAAAACATAATCTATCAAAAACAAAACAGTCTATAGTAATCTGGACTTTGTCCATACTTCTGTAACTCCAACATTTCTCAAAAATTAAGAAAACGTAGGCAATTTATATATCAATCTTGTGTAAAAAAATCGGAATTTTTCGCTGCTTCTATGATTTTTAAAAATTCAGTTACTGGACGCAAAAGTTTCTGTTTTCGACATGATCAAATTAACTATCAACCAACATGATCCTAAAGGTTTTACTAGGCACAAACACTAATTGAAACATTAAAAAGACAATCATAATAGAAGTATAATTTCATAATTATTGAAGAACAGAAAGAAAAAGAGAAAAATATTTTATTCATTAGGTTTCCTCCCAACAAGCGCTATTGTTTTACGCCCCTAGCTAGGCATGCATTGATAATTTCAATGATGCTCACATGAAAGAACAGAATTGAAGCACAAAGAGAGCATCATAAAGCATGTGAAAATCACATTTAAGTATAACATACTTCCTATGCATAGGCATTTTATAAGCAAGCAAAATATCAAGACAAAAGTATCTAGCATATGCGAAGGAGAGGAATAAAGCATTGACAATCTCAACATAAGGAGAGGTAATTTAGTAACATGGAAATTTCCACAACCATATTTTCCTCTTTCATAATAATTACATGTAAGATCATAATCAAATTCAACAATATAGCTATCATATAAATTTTTTGCTTCATGATCCACATGCATAAAAGTTTTATAATCTTCCAATATAGAGGGATTAATATCAACTAAAGTCATGACCTCTCCAAAACCCACTTCCATAAAAAAACATAAGGTTGAACACACTCCAAATATGTGGGATTATTTTTACTTAAAGTTGACACTTTTCCAAACCCACTTTCAATATTATTGCAAATACTATTATCTATATCATATTCATCATCAGGCTTAAATAAAGTTTCAAGATCATAAGAAGAATCACCCCAATCATGATCATTGCGATAAGTAGTGGACATAACAAAACTAGCATCCCCAAGCTTGGGGTTTTGCATATCATTAGCACAACTGACATTAATAGAGTTTATAATAATATCATTGCAATCAAGCTTTTCATTCAAGGAGCTATCCTGAATCAATTTATCAATTTCTTCTTTTAACACTAAATCACAATTTTTAGATTCACGAATCTCAAGAAAAACTTCATAAAGATAATCTAGTGAACTCAATTCATTAGCAAGTGGTTCATCATAATTGGAACATATAAATAGATTAGCAAGTGGATGAGGATCCATATCAACAAATAATTTAGCAAGCAAGGATCAAAGCAAATAAAAGGCACATGGAAACACATGCAAAGATAGCAAACAAGAAAACACGCAAAAACAGAAACAAAAAATATTTTTGTATTTTTGTAGAACTTTTTTTATAAGTAGGGAGATGAAACAAGAGGAAAATGGCAAATAAAGTAATTGCAAGGAGATGAGATTTGTGATTGGGAAATTGATAGATGTTGACCATGTCTCGCCGACAACGGCTTCCAGAAATTGGCAAGTTTACGAGAGACTATCTTGACCTGATCATCCCCGGCAATGGTGCCAGAAATTCTTCCTGATTGCTTGTATCTGCGTTGGTATTTCCCCGAAGAGGAGAGGATGATGCAGCACATCAACGGTAAGTATTTCCCTTAGTTATGAAACCAAGGTTATCAATCCAGTAGGAGAACCAAGCAACACTATGTAAACGGTACCTGCACACAAACAACAAATACTAGCAACCCAATGCATAAGAGGGGTTGTCAATTCGTCCTCGATATTGAGATATATTAAATTATATGAGATTTGATAAATAGATCTGACAAAAGCACAAAATAAAATCAATAAAGAAAAATGGAAGCAATGTATTTTTGGGTTTTTGGAATAATAGATCTTAAAATAATACGATAGAAAATAGACTCGGGGCCCGTAGATTGCACTTGTGGCTTCTCTCGAGAAAATAGCATACGGTGGGTAAACAAACTACTGTTGGGCAATTGATAGAAGAGCAAAACTTTATGACGATATCCAAGGCAATGATCACGTATATAGGTATCACGTCCAAGATTAGTAGACCAACTCATGCCTGCATGTACTACTATTACTCCACACATCGACCGTTATCCAGCATGCATCTAGTGTATTAAGTTCATGGAAAAATGGAGTAATATAATAAGAATGATGACATGATGTAGACAAGATCTATTCATGTAGTAATAGACCCCATCTTTTTATCCTTAATAGCAACGATACATGCATGCCTTGCTACCCTTCTGTCACTGGGTGAGGACACTGCAAGATCGAACCCATCACAAATCACCTCTTCCCATTGCAAGAAGAATCAATCTACTTGGCAAAACCAAACCAAAGTTTCAGAGAAGAAATACAAGGCTATAATAATCATGCATATAAGAGATCACAGAAGACTCAAATAATATTAATAGATAGAACTGATTATAAACTCGCAATTCATCATATCCGAACAAACACACTGGAAAAAGTCAATACATCAAATAGATGTCCAAGAATCAAGTAGAACATTTTATTGAGGATCAAAAAGAGAGAAGAAGGCATCTAGCTACCGCCTACTGACCCATAGGTGTGACGCCCCGAGATCGATGTTCCAGATGTCTTCCAGATATTCCTCGTCGTCGCCATGTCATTCTCTTGCGTGTTGCACCTTTCCATGTCATCATATGCATTTCATCCACATGTTTTTCAAAACTTGTATCCATTCATAGTGGTCGCTCCTCTCTCGTCCTCTCTGTTGCCTGTTCTGAGTCCAACCACTCTCGCACGCGCCCGCGACACGTCCAAAATATTATTTTTTTAAGTGGGATAAAATTGTTCTGGAATGGGGTGAAACTTGGCGTACGGTCTAGTTTTATTGTAGGTAGACTGTCTATCGAATTTCATCGCGTTCGGAGTCCGTTTGATATCCCAACGGGTAGCTATAGCGGCATTATAGCCGGTCAAAACGTCGGACATTTTCGGTATCCGGAAACAGCGCCAGGCCGCTCTTCTCTTGCCTCCTCTCAGCCCAACCACTCTACACAACCCACCTAGCCAATCCTAACACCCCC
>NC_041387.1:228999386-229189545 GCF_002162155.2 Triticum dicoccoides | reverse complement strand
TCCGAGATCATCCCCGAACTCCTCCATCTAGCCCCCTTGTCTCTATATAGACAGCCTCCTCCTTCCAAAAATGGAACCCTAGCCCACCCTAACCCTTCCCTTACCTCCAGCCGCCGCCACCCTTGATTTCAGTGCGTGCCCAGCCCTCCTTTGCCACTTGGCGCTGTACCAGCAGGCAGCCGCCGCCCGCAGCCACCCGCATTGCGCCATGTTGCCTCCTAGCGCCTCCCACCACTGTGGCCCGCCAGGCCCATCGTGGGCCCACCCCGGGCCCGAACCGGGCCGAGCCGCCCGCCGCCATCGCCCGAGCGTCTCTCGCACCCAAGCCGAGCCAGCGTTGCTGCCCCACGTCTTCCCCGCCACCTTCGTCTCGCTGGAGCATGCTGCTGCCGCCACCGGCGACCTCCCAGGCTGGACCCGCTCCTCTTCCCTCTGTTCCTTCCCATTTCTCTCCTTCCTCTCACTCTGTCAGTCTCTCTCTCCAGGAACCGCCGCCGCAAAGAAAGGAGCTCCGCCACCAGCCGTCCTTGCATCGCCGGTCACCGCCGCCGCTGGGAATGAGTTCCCGGGGCCAGATCCGCCTCGCCCCGCACCCGATCCGGCCATCCCTCTGCCTCCGCCTCGCCTAGCTCGCCGCAGGCACCGCCGCCACCATGGCCTCGCCCGCGGGACCGTCCCATCCCAGTACGGCAACGACCCGGAACCAAACGGCCCTGCTGCACCGGCTCGTTCCGTACACCTCCGTCCTGGATCCACCTCGTCTTGTTTCTCATGAGGGTATATTTTCAGTCCCAGATCCTAAAACTTCATGTATGCATTTTGTGATGGCTCTATCTTTGTCCATGTTAATTGTGTGATGATGATTTATATATGAAACTTCTTCTACTCTTTGTACTATACATGATGGTGCCATTTGCTTGCATGATTGAGTGCATCTTGATGTCATAATCCTTGTTGCAAAAGTGCATCTTGTTGTTAACTTCAGAAAATTATTATAATTTTCAAACTGGTGATGATGGTTCCCACTAATCCATAAGTTATATGCATATGGTTCGTTCGTGTGAGTTGCTCTATGTTATGTGTACTTTGCTGCCATTCCCTTGGTTGCCATGTAAAGTTGCTTTAGCATGTCTCTTTCCTGCTCTCAAGTTGCCATCATGCTAAATATGTCAATCTGTTAATAGCATGTTCCATTTAGTAAAAATCATAGTAATTAATATATGCATCATATAGGGCTGGAAAAAAGCTCGAAGCTCGCGAGCTAAGAGTAGCTCGTGACTCGGCTCAAATCAACTCGAACTCGAAAAATAACGAGTCAAGCCAAGCTTTAGTTTAAGATCGTTTACTGGCCGAGTTAAATGAGCCGATCTCACGAGTACTCGTGTAACTCGTTAGGCTCGGTAAAAAAATCAGCGTTTTTTAGGGGTAGTAAATAATAGCCACTAACCACCTAACGTCCCAGCACAAGGACGAGTTGCTCAATGCCCGGCCTCCTAGGAGACTCTCAAGTACATGCCCATATATGTACATGTTAAGTTCCCAATTAATCTTTTTGTCATATTTATAAGGTTTTATCTTCATATCTTTAACAAGCTTAACAAGCTAAACGAGCCAGCTCGCGAGTTATACGAGTCGAGCCAATCTTGGATTTGAGCTCATTATAGTAACGAGTCGAGTCGAGCTAGCTCGTTAATGAAACGAGCTTTAGCGAGTCGAGTCGAGCTAGCTCAACTCAGCTCGAATTCCACCCCTATACAGTTACGCCCATGCAGTAAGCTAGAGTATGCCATGTCTACTACATGCCCATGTCTCTTTCATAAATATTAAAATTGCTATGCTTGATGTTATGTGCATCCCAAGTAAGCATCATGATGTTAATGTTTGTGTTCCCAGATTTTTGAATTCATTGTTGCATATTGTTTTGATGGGTCCCATGAACTTGTTGCTCCTATGTATATGCCATGTTGTGTGTATTGATCTCCATGATATGTACTAGCATGATATGCCTTTTGATGCCATGTTCTAGCAATATAGCATATTTGTTTCATGTCTCCAGCATGCCATCATATTAACTTTGTGCATGTATATGGCCAGCTTTTCAGAACTTTGCATTTTGCATTGATCAAAGTAAATTAGCCATGATGCTTATGAACCTGAACCTTGAATATGAATTGAAGTAAGTTATATCTACTTTAATTGCATAACTAGTTTGTGGCCATCTTGTTCCTGTAGCATCATGTTTTCTTGATTGCAATATGCCTAGTGGCTGTTTTCAGCAGATTGTTGTTACAACTTGTCTTGTGTGTATGTGTTGAACCGTTGCACTGTTTTAATCATGTCCTATATGAAACTTTCTTAGAATTATATGTAATTTCATGATACCTTGTTGCATCCATGTTTTGAAGTGTTTGTGATTGTGCTTTGCTTGAATTTGCATCAATGCCATGTTAAACTTGTTTAGCTCATATCTCCTTTGTCGTTGCTCCGAATTAACTGATCTACATATGTAACTTGATTAGGAAAACATGTAGATCATCACGGTTATTTAACAACCTTAACATTATGTTTAATTCAGAACAGTACGAAATTCGAAATTTGCATATGGGGACTTCAGGGAATTGTTATATGTTGTGTTCGGCCTCATTTAAACTTGCTCTGATGTGGGGCTCTTCATGCATCATCTCTTACCATGAGCAATGACTTTGATCTTGTCATGCATCATACTTGATTGTGCATCATGCCATGGTTATGATATGTGTGTTTACCATGTTTTTTGCTTCTTTCCGGTGTTGCTTCTTCTCGATAGTTCCGTTAACGTTGCGATTGTGAGGATTTGTTTGACTACATTGGTTCGTCTACTTCATGGACTCGATCTTATTTCTACCAGGGTTTTAGGCAAGACGGCCATTGCCGTGAATATCACTACTATCTTTGCTTTACTAGTCGTCTCGATGCTATCGCTATGTCGCGCTACGTACCACTTGTTTATCAAGCCTCCCAAATTACCATGATAAGCATCTAACCTTTTCCACCATCCCAGCAAACCATTGTTTGGCTATGTTACTGCTTTGCTCAGCCCCTCTTATAGCATTGTTAATTGCAGGTTGTTCCATGTTGGGACATGGATATCATGGGATATCACAATATCTCTTATTTAATTAATGCATCTATATACTTGGTAAAGGGTGTAAGGCTCGGCATTTTGCCTGGTGCTTTGTTCCACTCTTGCTGCCCTAGTTCCCGTCATATCGGTGTTATGTTCCTTGACGAGCGCTCCTAACACATGTGGGTGTATGGGAACCTCCTGACCAAGCGCTTAGGAAAGAACTTCTCTAGCAAGGCCCAACATTGATTTTAACATTTGCCCAACATAATAGTAAATTTAATAATAAATTTGATGCATAGGGAGTTAGCGCTACCCGAGGTTTGTTTTCAACATAATACAAGTGGGGACAGTGCCAATGGTGTAGGTCTAAAATAGAGTCGTGTGCAGCTTCCACCAGGGCAACTCGGGCCTCAGTCGCTATACGTTGTGCTCATCTGGTCGAGCCTTGATAACAAGATACGCGGCTCCTATCGGGATTGTCAGCACATCGGGCGGTCTTGCTAGTTTAGTTTTTACCTTTGACGAGAGGCGGGTCCACCAGAATTCCTTATCGTAAGAATCATTTTCTTCATGGTGTGAGGATGTTCCATCGGATGTGCATGGAATTTATCATGGACCACTTGGAGCACCCCTGCAGCGTTAAATCTTTTCGAGAGCCATGCCCACAGTTATGTGGCAGACTGGAAATTTATAATGTCCGGTTATAGAGAACTTGACACCATATCCGAATTTAAAATACACCAACCGCGTGCGTAACCGTGACCGTTAGGGAAGAGAACATGGTGGAGTTTTGTTTTCCTCGTATGTAGTTCAGGATCACTAGTTTGCGAACGTTATGCGTAGTTGCTCTTCTTACTCTCTTACTCATAAGTTAGCCACCATACAATGCTTAGTGCTTGCTACAACCTCACCACTTATCCCTTCCACACCCATTAAGATTTGCTAGTCTTGATAACCATGGTAATAGAATTGCCGAGTCCTCATGGCTCATAGATTACTACAACAACAAACGCAGGTACAGGTAATGTGATGACATGACATGAGAGTGATGCTTGCTTGTTTTGGAGTTCTTCTTATGCTTCTTCTTCTTTGATCTTGGGATAGGTTCCTGGTCGGCAGCCTGGGTTAGCAGGGTGGATGTTGTTTGTGTTTTCCGTTTGATTTCATCTGTAGATGGATGCTGCTCTTCTATATGATGTTTGATGTATTCATGTGGTGATTGTATGCCTTTGTATGTATCCCTATTGGAGTTGTATATGGTACGATGTAATGATATCCACCTTGCGAAAGTGTCTTCAATATGCGGCTCTATCCTCCGTGGGACCTTTGAGTTCCTCTCCGATAGGATCGCTTATTGGGCGTGACCGTAGGTCTGTGGTAAACTACTCACGCATCATTGGAGGAGCACCAATGAGGATGATGAACCCCTCCGTGATCGTGTTCCCCTCTGGCAAGGTACCAGAATAGGGCTCTATATTGGATCTTGTGGCTTTGGAACTTGCAGTGGTTGGAGTTGTCTTTTGTTGACTCCCCTGGGGTTTCTGGAATATTTGGGTATTCATAGAGCTGAGAGGCAGTGGAAAGGACTTCTGTGGTCCCCACTACCCACCAAGGCGTGCCTGGGGCCTCTGGCGTGCCCTGGTGCCTTGTGGGCCCCACGGGCCTCCCCTCTTGCACTTCCTTGGATCCCAAGTTGTCTTCTAGGCAGAAAGAAATCTCCAAAAAGTTTCGCTGTGTTTGGACTCCGTTTGATATGGACATTATGTGAAGTAAAAACAAGCAAAAACATAGCGACTTGCACTGGGCACTATGTCAATAGGTTAGTCCTAAAAAATGATATAAAGTTACTATAAAATGAATATAAAATATCCAAGAATGATAACATAACTACATGGAACAATAAAAAATTATAGATACCTCGGAGACGTATCAAGTACACTTTTGGTACTAATATTATGTTATATGCTCAATACGAATTTGTCCACGGATTGTTGGGGAACGTAGCAGAAATTCAAAATTTTCCTACGTGTCACCAAGATCTATCTAAGGAGAAACCAGCAACGAGGGGAAGGAGAGTGCATCTACATACCCTTGTAGATCGCTAAGCGGAAGCGTTCAAGAGAACGGGGTTGAAGGAGTCGTACTCGTCGTGATCCAAATCACCGGAGATCCTAGTGCCGAACGGACGGCACCTCCGCATTCAACACACGTACAGCCCGGTGACGTCTCCCATGCCTTGATCCAGCAAGGAGAGAGGGATAGGTTCAGGAAGACTCCATCTAGTAGCAGCACAACAGCGTGGTGGTGATGGAGGAGCGTGGCAATCCTACAGGGCTTCGCCAAACACCGCGGGAGAGGAGGAGTACTTGGGAGAGGGGGAGGGCTGCGCCAGAACTTGTGGTACGGCTGCCCTCCCACCCCCCACATATATATAGGGGCAAGGGAGAGGGGGGCCGGCCCCCTCAGATCCAATCTGAGGAGGGGGCGGCGGCCAAGGGGGGGAGGAGTGCCTCCCAAGTCAAGTGGAGGCCCTCCCCCTTAGGGTTTTCCCCTTCCCATGCACATGGGCCTTGGGGGGGCTGGTGCCCCTGGCCCATTAAGGCTAGGGTGCCCCCTACAGCCCATGCTACTGTATTGGACGTGGTGGAACAATTTCCGGACCTCCGGACCCCTCTGGAATCCTCCGGAACCTTCTGGAAGCTTCCCGGTACAATACCGAAAAAACCCGAACTTTTTCCGGAACCCGAACAACAACTTTCCATATATAAATCTTTACCTCTGCACCATTTCGGAACTCCTCGTGACGTCCGGGATCTCATCCGGGACTCCGAACAACATTCGTTAACCACATACAAACTTCCTTTATTACCCTAGCGTCATCGAACCTTAAGTGTGTAGACCCTACGGGTTCGGGAACCATGCAGACATGACCGAGACGTTCTCCGGTCAATAACCAACAGCGGGATTTGGATACCCATGTTGGCTCCCACATGTTCCACGATGATCTCATCGGATGAACCACGATGTCAAGGACTCAATCAATCCCGTATACAACTCCCTTTGTCTAGCAGTATAGTACTTGCCCGAGATTCGATCGTCGGTATACCGATATCTTGTTCAATCTCGTTACCGGCAAGTCTCTTTACTCGTTCCGTAACACATCATCCCGTGATCAACCCCTTGGTCACATTGTGCACATTATGATGATGTCCTACCGAGTGGGCCCAGAGATACCTCTCCGTCACACGGAGTGACAAATCCCAGTCTCGATTCGTGCCAACCCAACAGACACTTTCGGAGATACCTGTAGTGCACCTTTATAGCCACCCAGTTACGTTGTGACGTTTGGTACACCCAAAGAATTCCTACGGTATCCGGGAGTTGCACAATCTCATGGTCTAAGGAAATGATACTTGATATTAGAAAAGCTTTAGCATACGAACTACACGATCTTTGTGCTAGGCTTAGGATTGGGTCTTGTCCATCACATCATTCTGCTAATGATGTGATCCCGTTATCAACGACATCCAATGTCCATGGTTAGGAAACCGTAACCATCTATTGATCAACGAGCTAGTCAACAGAGGCTTACTAGGGACATGGTGTTGTCTATGTATCCACACATGTATCTGAGTTTCCTATCAATACAATTATAGCATGGATAATAAACGATTATCATGAACAAGGAAATATAATAATAATAACCAATTTATTATTGCCTCTAGGGCATATTTCCAATAGTCTCCCACTTGCACTAGAGTCAATAATCTAGTTCACATCGCCATGTGATCAACACTGATCGGTCACATCGCCATGTGACCAACATCCAAAGAGTTTACTAGTGTCTTAAACTCGTTCACATCACCATGTGATTAAGTCTCAATGAGTTCTTGGGTTTGATCATGTTTTGCTTGTAAGAGAAGTTTTAGTCAACGGTTCTGCAACATTCAGATCCGTATGTACTTTGCAAATCTCTAGGTCATCCTGTAAATGCTGCTTCCACGCTGCACTTGGAGATATTCCAAATGGTTGCTCCACTATACGTATCCGGTTTGCTACTCAGAGTCATTTGGATAGGTGTTAAAGCTTGCATTGACGTAACTCTTTATGTCGAACTCTTTATCACCTCCATAACTGAGAAACATATCCTTATTTACTCCAAGGACAATTTTTGACCGCTGTCCAATGATCCCCATTCCTGGATCATTCTTGTACCCCTTGACTGACTCATGGCAAGGCACACTTCCGGTGCGGTACACAGCATAGCATACTATAGAGCCTACGTCTAAAGCATAGGGGACGACCTTCGTCCTTTCTCTCTCTTCTGCCGTGGTCGAGCTTTAAGTCTTAACTTCATACCTTACAACTCAGCCAAGAACTCCTTTGACTGATCCATCTTGAACACCTTCAAGATCATGTCAAGGTATATGCCCATTTGAAAGCACCATTAAGCAATTTTGATCTATCCTTATAGATCTTGATGCTCAATGTTCAAGTAGCTTAATCCAGGTTTTCCCTTGAAAAACACTTTTCAAATAACCCTATATGCTTTCTAGAAATTCTACATCATTTCTGATCAACAATATGTTTACAACATATACTCACAAGAATTTCTATAGTGCTCCCACTCACTTCTTTGGAAATACAAGTTTCTCATAAACTTTGTATAAACCCAAAATCTTTGATCATCTTATCAAAGTACATATTCCAACTCCGAGATGCTTACTCCAGTCCTTAGAAGGATCGCTGGAGCTAGCATACCTTTTAGCATCCTTAGGATCGACAAAACCTTTCTGATTGTATAACATACAACCTTTCCTTATGAAAACTGGTAAGGAAACTTGTTTTGACATCCATCTGCCAGATTTCATAAATGCAGCTTGTGCTAACATGATTCCGACGGACTTCAAGCATCGCTACAGATGAGAAAATCTCATCGTAGTCAACTCCTTGAACTTGTGAAAAACTCTTCGCCACAAGTCAAGCTTCATAGATGGTGACGTTGCCGTCCACGTCCGTCTTCTTGTTAAAGATCCATTTATCTCAATGGCTTGCCGATCATCGGGCAAGTCCACCAAAGTCCATGCTTTGTTATGATACATGGATCCTATCTCGGATTTCATGGCTTCTAACCATTTGTCGGAATATGGGCCCACCATCGCTTCTCCATAGCTCGTAGGTTCATTGTTGTCTAGCAACATGACCTTCAAGACAGGATCACTGTACCACTCTAAAGCAGTACGCGTCCTTGTCACCCTACGAGGTTCGGTAGTGACTTGATCTGAAGCTTCATGATCACTATCATAAGCTTCCACTTCAATTGGTGTAGGTGCCACAGGAACAACTTCCTGTGCCCTCCTACACACTTGTTGAAGTGACGGTTCAATAACCTCATCAAGTCTCCACTATCCTCCCACTCAATTCTCAAGACAAACCTTTCCTCGAGAAAGGACCCGATTCAAGAAACAATCCCTATTGCTTTCGGATCTGAATTAGGAGGTATACCCAACTGTTTTGGGTGTCCTATGAAGATGCATTTTATCCGCTTTGGGTTCGAGCTTATCAACCTGAAACTTTTTCACATAAGCGTCGCAGCCCCAAACCTTTAAGAAACAACAACTTAGGTTTCTCCAAACCACAGTTCAAACGGTGTCGTCTCAACGGAATTATGTGGTGCCCTATCTAAAGTGAGTGCGGTTGTCTCTAATGCCTAACCCATGAACGATAGTGGTAATTCGATAAGAGACATCATGGCACGCACCATATCCAATAGGGTGCAACTATGATGTTCGGACACACCATCACACTATGGTGTTCCAGGCGGTATTGGTTGTGAAACAATTTCCACAATGTCTTAATTGTGTGCCAAAACTCGTAACTCAGATATTCATCTCTATGATCATATCATAGACAGTTTATCCTCTTGTCACGAAGATCTTAAACTTCACTCTGAAATTACTTGAACCATTCAATAATTCAGACTTGTGTTTCATCAAGTAAATATACAACATCTACTTGAATCATCTGTGGAGTAAGAACATAACGATGTTCACTGCATGCCTCAGCACTCATTGGACTGCACACATCAAAATGTGTTACTTCCAACAAGTTGCTATCTTGTTCCATTTTACTGAAAACAAGGCTTTTCAGTCATCTTGCCCATGTGGTATGATTTGCATATCTCAAGTGATTCAAAATCAAGTGAGTCCAAACGATCCATCTGCATGGAGTTTCTTCATGCGTATACACCAATAGACATGGTTTGCATGTCTCAAACTTTTCAAAAACGAGTGAGTCCAAAGATCCATCAACATGGAGCTTCTTCATGCGTATTATACCAATATGACTTACATGGCAGTGCCACAAGTAAGTGGTACTATCATTACTATCTTATATCTTTTGGCATGAAAATGTGTATCACTACGATCGAGATTCAATAAACCATTCGTTTAGTTGCAAGACCATTGAAGGTATTATTCAAATAAATAGAGTAACCATTATTCTCCTTAAATGAATAACCGTATTGCGATAGACATAATCCAATCATGTCTATGCTCAACGCAAACACCAAATGACAATTATTCAGGTTTAATACTAATCTTGATGGTATAGGGAGAGGGCGATGTTTGATCACATCAACCTTGGAAAGACTTCCAACACACATCGTCATCTCACCTTTAGCTAGTCTCCGTTTATTCTGTAGCTCTTTCTTTCAAGTTACTAACACTTAGCAACCGAACCGGTATCTAATACCCTGGTGCTACTAGGAGTACTAGTAAAGTACACATTAACACAATGTATATCCAATATACTTCTATCGACCTTGCCAGCCTTCTCATCTACCAAGTATCTAGGGTAATTCTGCTCTAGTGGTTGTTCCCCTTATTATAGAAGCACTCAGTCTCGGGTTAAGGTTCAACCTTGGGTTTCTTCACTGGAGCAGCAGCTGATTTGCCGTTTCATGAAGTATCCCTTCTTGCCCTTGCCCTTCTTGAAACTAGTGGTTTCACCAACCATCAACAATTGATGCTCCTTCTTGATTTCTAATTTCGCGGTGTCAGACATCGCGAATATCTCAAGGATCATCATATCTATCCCTGATAGGTTATAGTTCATCACGAAGCTCTAGCAGCTTGGTGGCAATGACTTTGGAGAAACATCACTATCTCATCTGGAAGATCAACTCCCACTCGAGTCAAGTGATTGTTGCACTCAGACAATCTGAGCACAAGCTCAACGATTGAGCTTTTCTCCCTTAGTTTGCAAGCTAAGAAAATCGTCGGAGGTCTTATACCTATTGACGTGGGCATGAGCCTGAAATCCCAATTTCAGCCCTCGAAACATCTCATATGTTCCACGACGTTTCAAAAACGTCTTTGGTGCCTCAACTCTAAACCGTTTAACTGAACTCTCACGTAGTTATCAAAACATGTATGTCCGATGTTCGCAACATCCACAAACGACGTTTGGGGTTCAGCACACTGAGCGGTGCATTAAGGACATAAGCTTTCTACTGTCCGCATAATCGCTACTGTCAACTTTCAACTATATTTTCTCTAGGAACATATCTAAATGGTGGAACTAAAGCGCGAGCTTACGACATAATTTGCAAAGATCTTTTGACTATGTTCAGGATAATTAAGTTCATCTTATGAACTCCCACTCAAATAGACATCCCTCTAGTCATCTAAGTGATTACATGATCCGAGTCAACTAGACCGTGTCCGATCATCACGTGAGACGGACTAGTCATCATCGGTGAACATCTTCATGTTGATCGTATCCTCCATACGACTCATGCTCGACCTTTCGGTCTCTTGTGTTCCGAGGCCATGTCTGTACATGTTAGGCTCGTCAAGTTAACCTAAGTGTTTCGCGTGTGTAAATCTGGCTTACACCCGTCGTATGTGAACGTAAGAATCTATCACACCCGATCGTCACGTGGTGCTTCGAAACGACGAACTTTCGCAACGGTGCACAGTTAGGGGGAACACTTTCTTGAAATTTTAATGAGGGATCATCTTATTTACTACCGTCGTTCTAAGCAAATAAGATGCATAAACATGATAAACATCACATGCAATCAAATAGTGACATGATATGGCCAATATCATTTTGCTCCTTTTGATCTCCATCTTCGGGGCTCCATGATCATCATCGTCACCGGCATGACACCATGATCTCCATCATCGTGTCTTCATGAAGTTGTCTTGCGAACTATTACTTCTACTACTATGGCTACCGGTTAGCAATAAAGTAAAGTAATTACATGGCGTTGTTTAATGACACGCAGGTCATACAATAAATAAAGACAACTCCTATGGCTCCTGCCTGTTGTCATACTCATCGACATGCAAGTCGTGATTCCTATTACAAGAACATGATCAATCTCATACATCACATATCATTCATCACATTCTTCTTGGCCATATCACATCACATAGCATACCCTGCAAAAACAAGTTAGACGTCCTCTAATTGTTGTTTGCATGTTTTATGTGGCTGCTATGGGTTTCTAGCAAGAACGTTTCTTAACTACGCAAAACCACAACGTGACATGCCAATTGCTATTTACCCTTCATAAGGACCCTTTTCATCGAATCCGTTCCGACTAAAGTGGGAGAGACTGGCACCCGCTAGCCACCTTATGCACCAAGTGCATGTCAGTCGGTGGAACCTGTCTCACGTAAGAGTACGTGTAAGGTCGGTCCAGGCCGCTTCATCCCACAATACCGTCGAAACAAGATTGGACTAGTAACGGTTAGCATATTGAACAAAATCAACGCCCACAACTACTTTGTGTTCTACTCGTGCAAAGAACCTACGCAATAGACCTAGCTCATGATGCCACTGTTGGGGAACGTAGCAGAAATTCAAAATTTTCCTACGTGTCACCAAGATCTATCTAAGGAGAAACCAGCAACGAGGGGAAGGAGAGTGCATCTACATACCCTTGTAGATCGCTAAGCGGAAGCGTTCAAGAGAACGGGGTTGAAGGAGTCGTACTTGTCGTGATCCAAATCACCGGAGATCCTAGTGCCGAATGGACGGCACCTCCGCGTTCAACACACGTACAGCCCGGTGACGTCTCCCATCCCTTGATCCAGCAAGGAGAGAGGGATAGGTTGAGGAAGACTCCATCCAGTAGCAGCACAACGGCGTGGTGGTGATGGAGGAGCGTGGCAATCCTGCAGGGCTTCGCCAAACACCGCGAGAGAGGAGGAGTACTTGGGAGAGGGGGAGGGCTACGCCAGAACTTGTGGTACAGCTGCCCTCCCACCCCCCACATATATATAGGGGCAAGGGAGAGGGGGGCCGGCCCCCTCAGATCCAATCTGAGGAGGGGGCGGCGGCCAAGGGGGGGAGGAGTGCCTCCCAAGTCAAGTGGAGGCCCTCCCCCTTAGGGTTTCCCCTTCCCATGCGCATGGGCGTTGGGGGGGCTGGTGCCCCTGGCCCATTAAGGCTAGGGTGCCCCCCTACAGCCCATGCTACCGTATTGGACGTGGTGGAACAATTTCCGGACCTCCGGACCCCTCCGGAATACTCCGGAACCTTCTGGAAGCTTCCCGGTACAATACCGAAAAAACCTGAACTTTTTCCGGAACCCGAACAACAACTTTCCATATATAAATCTTTACCTCTGGACCATTCCGGAACTCCTCGTGACGTCCAGGATCTCATCCGGGACTCCGAACAACATTCGGTAACCACATACAAACTTCCTTTATTACCCTAGCGTCATCGAACCTTAAGTGTGTAGACCCTACGGGTTCGGGAACCATGCAGACATGACCGAGACGTTCTCCGGTCAATAACCAACAGCGGGATCTGGATACCCGTGTTGGCTCCCACATGTTCCACGATGATCTCATCAGATGAACCACGATGTCAAGGAGTCAATCAATCCCGTATACAACTCCCTTTGTCTAGCGGTTTAGTACTTGCCCGAGATTCGATCGTCGGTATACCGATACCTTGTTCAATCTCGTTACTGGCAAGTCTCTTTACTCGTTCCGTAACACATCATCCCGTGATCAACCCCTTGGTCACATTGTGCACATTATGATGATGTCCTACCAAGTGGGCCCAGAGATACCTCTCCGTCACACGGAGTGACAAATCCCAGTCTCGATTCATGCCAACCCAACAGACACTTTCGAAGATACCTGTAGTGCACCTTTATAGCCACCCAGTTATGTTGTGACGTTTGGTACACCCAAAGCATTCCTATGGTATCCGGGAGTTGCACAATCTCATGGTCTAAGGAAATGATACTTGACATTAGAAAAGCTTTAGCATACGAACTACACGATCTTTGTGCTAGGCTTAGGATTGGGTCTTGTCCATCACATCATTCTGCT
This sequence comes from Triticum dicoccoides, assembly GCF_002162155.2. NCBI lineage: Eukaryota > Viridiplantae > Streptophyta > Magnoliopsida > Poales > Poaceae > Triticum > Triticum dicoccoides. Next base: position 229,176,078 of record NC_041387.1, on the reverse strand, counting down.
AATGATGTGATCCCGTTATCAACGACATCCAATGTCCATGGTTAGGAAACCGTAACCATCTATTGATCAACGAGCTAGTCAACAGAGGCTTAGTAGGGACATGGTGTTGTCTATGTATCCACACATGTATCTGAGTTTCCTATCAATACAATTATAGCATGGATAATAAACGATTATCATGAACAAGGAAATATAATAATAATAACCAATTTATTATTGCCTCTAGGGCATATTTCCAACACGGATACCCTATCAATGGTGTTGGATTCTGCGAAGATCTTACCTATCTGTATGTGGTGTTTTGATCTGAACATGATCATCGGCTTGCTGCAATGCTTTCCATGTCTGGAGAATTTGTATATAGAGATGATGATATCAAGCACATTGATATAATTTACTAGAATTAACCGTTCAGCTGTCGCTCTTTCGACACACTCTTTTTTTAGACATTAATTATTTTCAGTCTTCATGTCTATTTAGGCAAAAGGACATGGACAAAAAGGTATAACCAATTGGTGGCATAAGAAGACCGGGATTTTCTCAGTTCTCATGACATTCGTTTGAGGACAATAACACTGGAAGGATATGCATCCAACCATGCAAACACTAGCTAGCTTTGTCACATTTTTCCTGTTAATGCGAGAGTACTATTGTCCATGAGGATTAAGTTTTTTAACAAGAACGTTCTCACGAATGGACACGTTGAATAGCATAAAAAGAAGTTTCAGGTGGACAAAAGGGCTTATGAACGTGCTCGGCTTCTATTTGCAACAACTTGTCCTCATGTACGAGTAGATTTTCTGGCCCAGGACCATGATTTTATGGATTAGACCGATCCATTTGATTGTGGCTGCCAAAAACTTTAGTTGAGTTAGATGGTATTGTCCTGTTCAATCTGGATTTTGTGTAAACCTCATGAACAATTAATCCTCGTGCTTTTGGACCTTTTGTAAGCTGGAGTTACATATTTTTGACCTTTCCAACTCGGCTTTGACCCATATTTTCTTTCATACAAATCAGAGCTTCTCTCAACAAGCCTCATGGTTCCGAGAGGGAACTTGGTCATCTGTGTGCGAAATGACATATGCTATATCTTCCCGCCTTGATTTATTTAAAGAGGCAACATGCAACTATAGGGGTATCGTGCTAAAAATATGAAATTATTCAGGGTTCATTTTGCCTTTTTATTCATTGAATTTCCTAGGCATTTTTTAACAAATAGCCACCATGATATTATTGCAAACGGTCATATTATTCCAACCATGGGCGTTCAACTAACCATTTACTACCACGGCAGCTATTTGATTAGATGGGACGACTGCGAGCAGTCCACCACGCACGCTCACCATACCAGTAAGCGAGCCGTGAGAGCTGCAGTTTATTGCTAGTTTTGCACTTTTGTTTCGGCCGCCTCGGGAAGGTACGTAGAATAGTCCTCCATTCTCATATACAAGCGCCACCACCGAGGATGATCGCCTACCACGAGATGGAGGACGAACCGACCAATAAGCGGGGGCGATTCGAGCCAGAACCACAAGAACCTCCGGCGAGCGTGGACTTCATTAGCAACCTCCCAGACTAGATGTTGGTAACCATCATATCCCATCTCCCCATCAAATCTGGCATGCAAACCAGTGTCCTCTCACAGCGGTGGCGCCCCCTCTGGCACTCCACCCCCCTAGACCTCATCGTCGATGCCAAGTTCTGCAGCGGGGAGCGGCAACACCTGGACGGATTGTCCCACATCCTCGCCATGCATCCTGGGCTGGTCAGACGCCTTGCTATTGTTATTAGCAAGTTCAGTTCCAACTGCAAGGCCGACCCCAAGTTTCACTGTTGGTTCCTATCCCCATCCCTAGATCGGCTAGAGGAGCTCATGTTGGCGTCCGAGCTCGCTGCCGCCGTCCATGCTCCGCCTCGCGCCCACGCTGCGCCCGCTACATTCAGGCAGTGCATTTTCCCTCGAATTGAGGTTGTGCGCTCTCTTCATCTCCCTAAACTTAAGCACCTCAAGATCATTGTCGTCCGCATCTCGAAGGAGGATTTGGATCGCCTGCTAATCGATTGTACAACACTCGAGTGCCTTCATCTTCATGTGATGGACGGGTTCATTAGCCTCCACATCACCTCAACGAATGTCTGTGCGATTTATCTGCATTGCTAGCACCGCCCAAGGTTGTCAGTTGAGGTGTTTCACGATATGGTCATTGATCATGCGCCTTTCCTCGAGAGATTGTATGTACTTGATAAATTAGGTCCAGCAAGAATCAGGGTCATTCATGTACCGAAATTGACAGTGTTGGGCTATTTGTGTGTTGAATTCAACGAACTTGTTATTGGATCATTATCCGTTTAGGTACAATATTCTTCTTCTTCTCCTTCTTATATATTATTATACAACATATTTTATCTAATTATTGTTGATCTATATGTTCGCCTGTCATCCAGAAAATGATTCTCACAAGCTTGACCCGGCCTCTGCGCACAGCGAAGATCTTGGCACTACAATCTGTCTGCCCCGATCTGGATGAAGTTGTTAGATTCCTTAGATGCTTTCCTTGCATGGAGAAGCTATGCATCGAGGTGATGCTCCTTTCCTGTTAATTGTTAACCACAACTAAGCTCAATTTGTTGTTACCTTTACCCATGATTACAATGACGAATGTAGAATGATTTCTAAAGGAAATTTGGAGGATTTCAATACATATATTTTTTTGAGATGTTAATCATGAAAGATTGAAGGTGGCATTTCAAACTTTTCGTGTATTTTAGAAATCCTGCAAATCAAAGAGGCCCGAAGTGTTCAAAACTGTAGCTAGGCACTAATATGGTGTCTTCGTTTGCAGATACTAGCAGGTCCGAAAGTAGAAAATGTTGGGGAATATAACAATACAATTGAATGCCTTGATCTTCATCTCACAAAAATTACTTTTAATGAGTACCGAGGCACCAAACCAGAGATTAAATTCACCGGGTTCTTTATTGAGAAAGCAAGGTTTCTCAAGGTTATGAGGTTTGCCCTATATTTACTATGCAGAAGTGAATGGATTGCTAAAGAGCGTAGGCGTCTACATCAGAATGGAAAATGCTTTGCAGAAGCTGAATTTCAGTTTGTAACTTCATATGACAGATTATTCAGAAGTCACTGTATCGAGCCGCTATATGACTTCTTGGTGGCTAATCCTTTCACAGAAGATGAATTTTTTGGTGGCTAATGCATGAATTTTTTTGAAGAAGATGAATTTTATGTGTCAGAATAGTTTGAACCTTGTAATCTTTGAATTTGGGCCTTGTAATGCTGGAATTTGAACCTTGCAAAACTTATGGTATTTTTTATATAACGTAATTAGATGTTTAATTTTGTTTTGCAATCATGTCTTGTTATAACTATATATGTTGTTCTTCTATACACAGAGCATAGATCTTGTGCATAAAGGGCATATCACATCACACACGGACCACACTAGGGAACCCGTCGGTTATGAATTCATCAATCACAGACGGTTGTATACCAGCAATCAGTTGCGCATGACCCACACGTCTTGTTCCATCAAAAAAACTCGGATGGATCATACATATGCCATGTATTGCACACACAACTCTAATATAAATCGTGCTTGATGTCTCCGCCATCGCTCACACACTTTGTCTTATTTGTCACGTATCACTGTGCCGGCCTCTGCTCGCATCCCTCGGTGCACTCTGCTCGTTGTTAGGCGATGCGGCATGCTATGCTCGTGTACCTCCATGCTCTTGGCTTGTGGACAACTTTTCCTTGCATGTTCAATTGCTATATGCATGCATGCATACATACATATATATATGGTTGCTCGCCATTGAGGCAACCGCGGAGCGCTCTGCTCGCATCCCTGCGCACACGCTCTAGCAGCGGTTGGGGCCTGTGCACGATCATGTTGTGGGCCCATATGCATGCGGTTAGGCCGCGCGTGTCACCAGGATGCAGTTACGTGCAACACGATGGAGTTATCGCTGCAAATTAGAACTACCATCCGAGCGTGCCGATAAGTTGCTCGCCATTGAGGCGACCGCGGAGCGCTCTACTCGCGTCCCTGCGCACACGCTCTAGCAGCGGTTGGGGCCTGCGCACGATCATGTTGTGGGCCCATATGCATGCGGTTAGGCCGCGTGTGTCACCAGGATGCAGTTACGTGCAACACGATGGAGTTATCACTGCAAATTAGAACTACCATCCGGGCGTGCCGATATTCTAGGTCGTCCAACCTCCCCACTAATTCTTGTGGTCATTATAACCTTAGTCTCTTCAACCTTTCGATCGTGCCCCATAACACAACAAGCACACCCAAGACGACACATATAGAGAGGATATATAGCGGCTCTCCAATGAGTTCGGAGAGCATAAAGTGGAGACCCACACGAGGGAGACGGATCTCTCAGTGGTGTACACCATCAACCCGGCCGTGGTGGAGGACTACATCAACACCATGGAGCAGTTGCTTGCTTGAGACAAGTACAAGGTGGTCGACATCGACCTCCAGTACACCCTCGGTCATCCCAGCAAATATCAAAAGGTTACCCGTCGCCCAGTTGTGTGTGCGCCATCATGTCCTCATCTACCACCATGGCATGGCCATAGAGCCTTGCGACCGTTTCGCCATGTGTCAATAGCACCGACTACAAGTTCGCTACGGTGGAAACCTCCAATGCTGTAAAAGTGATCAAGGTTACGTGCTTGGCCTACAAGAACCTTGCCTAAGTTCGTGACCACTACAGGGTCAGGGGCAGCATGAAGAAGGACTCCCTGGTTGAACTCGCCTCGGCCATCATCGACCCCTACTACAAAAAGATGAAGCGGGATGCCAACAAAACATGTCCTGTATCCTGACATGGGGCCTAGATGCGGCAACTAGATGAACCTCACCTCAGGTTCGTGATCAAGACCGTGTGCACGTGCTACGAGATGCACAAGCAGATCGTTGACATGAGGAAGTGCCTCCTTCCCGAAATCAACAAGGCCGGATCGAGCCGCAAGTAGAGCAGTAGCGGCAAGCGTCACAAGAAGTAGATGATGATCATATGATCGTTTATCCTAGTTAATTATGCATGTATATATAGTTTACTCTGGTGTGTAGAAATGTCATGTGTGTAGTAACCACCTATGTAATTATGCATGTAATAGTTTACTTTGGTGTGTGCAAATGTCATGTGTGTAGTAGCCACGTATGTAATTGGATGTTTAATTTGGTTATGCAACCATGTCCTTATAAGTGTGTGTGTGTGTGTGTGTGTGTATTATTGTTCTATCTACAATCACATCGCACAACACACACATCTTATTAGCAGCAATGGTATGTGTTATTATCGGTCTTTGCACACATTTCTGATACAGACCTGTTTGCCGTGTATCACACACATCTTATTAAGTTGAACCGTTTCTGTTCTCTTGGCTCAACGCAAACAGCTCATACGATTGAAATGTATGTCATCTATCACACACACCTTGATCTAGATGACTGTATCTGTTGAGTTGCCTAATCACAAACAGTTCATCCGAGTGAACTATATGCCGTATATCGCACACCTTCATCTGGATGCCCATTTCTGTTGTTCTGCCTCGTAACAAATAGTTCATCGTAGTGAACCGTATGCCACGCATCGCACATAACTATAATGTGAATCGTGTTTGATGTCTCCGCCATTGCAAATGTATCATATCATTGTTTTTTATGGTTTCTTTACATCACCGTTTGCGATTAATGCATCGCACACAGTTTCGTCGAAGGGTCTCTGATTGTAGTGTCGCGTTAGCAGCATCCTACAGTAGTGTTAACACCAATATTCTTACTAAACCACAATAATTCACTAGTACCTCCCACATATTACCATCTTTATATCACAAAACGATTGCAAGGAATCAAACTTATCATATTCAGTGATCTTCATGAAACTTTTTATTATATCCCTCTTGAATACCTATCATATTAGGAGCAAGTTCATAACTTGTACATAATGTCATTACTATTCTAAACTCTCAAGATGGTATAAGTGAAGCAATAGAGTGCAACAATTTCTTTAAAATATAACCACTATCGTGCTCTAAGAGATATAAGTGAAGTACTAGAGCAACTGCCTAGCTCAAAAGATATAAGTGAAGCATAGGGAGTATTCTAACAAATAACGAATAATGTGTGTCCCTCTCAAAAAGGTGTGTACAACAAAGATTATTTTGGCAAACTATAAAGCAAACAAAGAAAAGGCTCATATAATAGACGACTCTCTAAGAAATACTCATATCATGTGATGAAATAAAATATAGCTCAAAGTAATTTACTGATAGTTGGTAGAAGATAGAGGGGATACCATCCGGGGCATCCCCAAGCTTAGGTGCTTGGGTCTCCTTGAATAATACCTTGGGGTGCCTCAGGCATCCCCAAGCTTAGGCTCTTGGCACTACTTATTCCTTTATCCATTGCGATCTCACTCAAAACTTGAAAACTTTAGCACACAAAACTCAACAGAAAACTCGTGAGATCCGTTAGTATAACAAGAAAATCACCACTTTAGTTATTGTTGTAAACCCATTCGTATTTTATTGTTGCATAATACCTACTATATTCTAACTTCACAATGTCTTAACGCCCCCGATAAAATCCATAGATTCATCAAAGCAAGTACCAAAGAATGACCATACTTCTGTAACTCCAAAAATTCTAAAAATTAAGGACAATATGGGCAATTTGTATATCAATCATGTGTAACAACTTCTAAAATTTACCACGTTCTAGTTAATCTAAACAATTCTGCTGCTGGGTGCAAAAGTTTTGTTTTTTCAAAGAATCAAAGCAATTATCATCCAAGTCATCCCAAAGGCTTTACTTGGCACAAACACTTTTAAACACAAAAACACAACCACAATAATAATATAATTGTATGTGCACTAAAAATAGGAAATAAAAAAAAGATAGTATTGGGTTGCAAGCGCTATTGTTTTACACCCTAGCTAGGTGTAATGCATAGTTTTAAGTGTTGTCATCCTTCAAATCAATTCCATAGGTGGCCCTCATAATAGATTCATATGGTGGATTAATTTTATTTTTAGTGAAGTGCTCCATACCCTTCTTTAATATAAATTGAAACTTATTGTTACCCTCTTTCATACAATAATATCACCTATGGTTCGTAGGAAAGGCCTACCAATTATTATGGGACAAGACGGATTGCAATGAATATCAAGCACAATGAAATCAATGGGCACATAATTCCTATTTGCAAGATAAGAACATCATTTATTTTACCCAAAGTTTTCTTAATAGTGGAATCTACTAAGTGCAAATTAAGAGTACTTCATCCATATTGGTAAATCCTAGCACATCACATAAAGATTTTGGTATTGTTGAAATGCTAGCAGCCAAATCACATAAAGCAATGCACTCATAATTTTTAATTTTAACTTTAATAATAAGTTCCCACTCATCATATAATTTTCTAGGTATCGAAACCTCCAATTCTAGCTTTTCTTCTAAAGCCTTCAGCATAGCTTCTACAATATGTTTAGTAAAAGCATTGGGTTAATTTAGCATGGGTTGCAATAAGGAAATACATTCAATTAAAGAACAACTATCATAATTAAAACCCTTGAAATCCAAAATAGTGGGCACATGACTATTTGAAGTTTGACCTCTCCAAATCCACTTTTATCAAATTTTTCCTTCAGATTTTCACCCTCCGAACAATGGACACACCTTCTAGCTAAAGTTGACTCATCTTTAGTCCCCTTTTCATAAAGCTTTATATTACTATACAAAGATATAATGGGTGAGACACCAATCATTTTAATATCTTCATCAGTGCAACCATAAAAACTGGGCGGAATTGCTTTTTCTAAGAATCCTTGCTTAGCCCTCAACCTAGAAGTTCTTTCTTTACTCTCATCAATGGAAACATAGATAGCCTTAATGGATTCATTAATATCAAGCTTGGGTAGAAAATTTTAGATTTTAGATTTTCCACATCATGAACAATTCTATCCGTGCTCCTAGACATATCATCAAGTTTACGCCGTTTTTCCACTATCGTAGTATTAAAAACATTTTGAGCATTAATAAATTCTTCAATATTACTCTCAAGATAAGAGGGAATCATATTATTATTATAAGAATTATCACGGGAATTGCCATAATTATTAGAGGAATTTCTAGGAAATAACCTAGGATTAAAATTACCTCTATAAGCATTACTATTGAAGTTGTTTCGTGAGACAAAATTCACAGCTACGGGATCATTATTTTGCTCAATCAAAGTAGATGATGGCACATCATTAGGATCAATATCAGCACACTTACTAGCAACCATTTTCATAAGTGCATCTACTTTATCACTCAAAGTATTAATTTCTTCAACACAATTCACTTGTTTACTAGTCGGAGTTCTTCCAGTATGCCATTGTGAATAATTTGCCACAATATTGTCAAGAAATTTTGTAGCTTCTCCTACTGTGATTTCCATGAAGGTACCACCCGCGGCAGAATCTAAAAGATTTCTAGAAAGGAAGTTCAATCCCGCATAAATTTTTTGTATGATCATCCATAAACTTAAGCCATGAGTAGGGAAATTTCTTATCATTAATTTCATGCTCTCGCAATATTGCGCAAAATGTTCATGCTCAAGTTGCTTAAAATTCATAATTTGATTTCCAAGAGAAATAATTTCCGCGAGAGGAAAATACTTGGCAACAAAAGCATCCTTACACTTATCCCAAGAATCAATACTATTTCGTGGGAAGGATGAAAACCAAGTTTTAGGGCGATCTCATAGTGAGAACGGAAATAATTTTAATTTGCAATATCATTATCCACATCTTTTTTTCTATTGCATATCACACAACTCAACGAAAGTGTTAGGATGGGATGCATCATCTTCATTAGGACTACCAGAAAATTGTTCATTCATAACAAGATTTAGCAAAGCGGCATTAATATCACAAGACTCCGCATGTGGCAAGAGGAGTAATTGGGGCACTAATAAAATCATTTTTATTAGTGTTGGAAAATTCACACAACTTGGTATTTTCTTGATACATCGCGACTAAGCAAGCAAACAAGCAAAAAGGCAAACGGAAAATATTTTTGTTAGTGTCAAAAACATTTTAGAAGTGTGGGAGATGAAAACGAGGGGCAAATAGCCAATGAAAGTAAATGCAAGGAGATGAAAGTTTAACGATTGTACTTGATAGGTGTTAGTGATGTCTCCCCGGCGATGGCGCCAGAAATTCTTCCTGCTACTTGTCAGCTGCGTTGGGATTTCCCCGAAGAGGAGAGGATGATGCAGTATAGTAGAGTAAATATTTCGCTCATAATGGTACAGTGAGGTGCTAGACAAACGGTTTTTAACCCCTTTCCACGATGGTGTTAGGAACCATCGCCAAGTGAGTGTGTGTGATACGGGGGTCCTTCCCACATGACCCATAAACCGTCGGGGATAGGGAGCCATGATGTAGAGTCCTTGCCAAATGTAATCGTATGCGATGCAGCACACACTAAATTCTTTCGTACGTGTAGGATCATTGATTAAACGTTTCTAATGACGAACTGAAACCAAACGGTGTGCCGTAATGAACCGTTTGGGAAACAGTATGTAAGGCACACGGGCCAACATATGAACTGTGTGTGATACGTGCCCCATCGCACACGAGTTTTCTGTGGAACTCGTCTGCCATGCAAGACTCCATCGCACATGTTTTCGAACAATTACCGTGTGCGATAATGTTGTACCACAAACGGTCCAGGAGCCCCTTCGCACACATACAAGTGTTGCAGACCGTTTCTGATTTGTTGTGTATCACGGATGGTTGTGGTAAGAGTGATGTGTGCTTTTTGTTTGTGATCCCACATGTTTCCTGAAAATTTTACGGCTGGGATTGTATTTTCCATTGGGCACGATTTACTCCGAGCTCTCGTGTGCGATAATGTGATATCATAAATGGTTCCGGAGCCCCTACGCACACGTAGTAGTGCTGCAAATCATCAACGATGTGTTGTCTATCACTGATAGTTCCGCTATGATTGACGAATACATTCCAATGTGGATCGCACACACTCATTTAGTTGAACTGTGTGTGGAGCAATTGCTAGGTTAAAGCAAAAACATCCCATTTGAATCGGCATGCGAAAAGCAAATTTGCCACAATATGCAATTGAACAAATAGTGTCCACAGGAAGAACATTCATCAGATTTCGCAACAATTGCAATTGAACAAATGGTAGCTAAATTCCAATTATTTGTTGACATATATATGCATTGCATAATTAATCATAGTGTACGAAATACGAAGACCTCATCAGATGGAAAACAATGGATCCATGCGTATATGTTTACCGGCTAACTCTTACTCAATGTTTCAGGAGAAGGCATGCTGAAATCTTCATTATCACCAGTGGGATTGATGTAGTGCTTCAGGAAGATGTCACTGATAAATCTCCGAACCATCAACAATTCACCAGCAGGGAGCGGTTCAGGGGTCCTCGGTTCTAAGAAGAGCTGCAGTATTTTTAAGATTAGAATGTGCCATATGAGTGGAGTAGAAGATATTAATTAAGATTAAATTATTGGTACTAATTCGCGAGCATCTTCACAACTATCAGCTAATTTGCAGATGGAGATCATGTGTCTGCAAACATAATATCCACAAAGGTTGGTCCCTGCTTGTTGCTGAGGTCACTAAAATTTTTGGTACAGAATTAGTCATGTATTTGTCCTGTTAGGAATAACCTAACCGGTGTTAGATGTGTTTTATTTCTTTCGACGGAAATAGAAAGAGGTTTATTTAGAAGCTTGAACATTTGACTAGCGTAAGAAAAGGTATTTGCCGACAATTGGATACATTTTTCAAAAATAACGGATTTCGGTGTGTTACCAGGGAAACGATCTCGTGCTGCAGAGGTAGTTCCCTCTTGAACAGGTTCCCTGGTTTAGTTTTCCATAATGTAAGAACACTGCAAATGAAGATGAATTTTGAGAACATCAATTATTGAACCAGATATGAATGCAAATTAATTTCGACATCATAGAATTCAATACCTATCCATGAATTGTTGATGATGCGTCAGATCCTGAGTGTTTGTTGACTCTCTGAGAGAATTCATGTAGTAAACTGTGTTCATGTTTGGAACAATGAGTACCAATATCCAGTGATTGCTACATATTAAGAAATCCATGAACTTATGAATTATGTAAAAATTTGAAAGACAATCAGTGTATGTGTGGTTGTTTATTTGACTTATCGTTCATGATATGGCCAGAGAAATGATTCTGCTTGAGACATATTTTCCAAGATACGGGCGACCGTGTTAATGGACCACTCCCGCGCATCCTTACCATGTAATGCTATAGCATTTGCTAATGCAGGATCTATGAAATACACACTCTCCCTTTTTCTTCTCTACGCGTTCAATCCCCTGAGAGGAATAAAATGCAGTTAGTTGTTTATCGTTTACAGCCTTGTATGGAGAAGTTGAACAGAGTTAGTTAAGTACTTACAAAATTAGGCATCTAACAAGAGTGGCATCGAGTTCGTTGAATTTGAAGAAGAGATGTAAGTCCTCAAAACTCACACTGATGGAACCAGCATCGTGTCGGAAATGATCTCCATTATAGTAGACTAGTAGAACATGATGACCTGCTAACATTTGATCCATGCAATATTTATGTAACTCGCGGCAACTGGAGCTGCACTCTCAAAGTATTCGCCAACAAGAAATGGCCGTCCATGGACGTAATGGCGTCCTTCAAGTATGTCTACTTTTATTTTAGCAAGCCACAAAGCTATTTCTCCATCATCCATGCCGTCAAAAATAATATTACTCCCCAATTCAAACAACTTGCTGTTAATTTGGTTCTCGGCGATGAGTGCTTTAAGTAAGAGGAAATTGTTCTCTTTCATCTTCGCTCTCGGGGCGCGCTTCCTCACAGGTGCAGCCTTTTTGCCCGCTTCCTTGTTGGTACTTGAAGCACTTCTGGTCCAAGGTCTGGTTGGCTAAAATCCAGAAGATACAGCTTCGACGGACTGCTTAGCATATAGTTTAGCTATGCCGGACTACTGAGCTAGCGGTGCTGCTGTGACGGACTGTTGGGTTGTAGGAGCGGATGTATCGGACTGCTGGCCATGCATTGAAGCTATGTTGGGTTTCCGCACAGGTAGTGCCAACTTGTCGGTGTGCTGAGGAGGCCGTGCCAACGCGTTGGTTTGCTGAGCAGGAGGTGCTGACGCATTGGTATGCTGATCACGCGGCTGCAGACCGAGGGACTGATCAGCACTCGGTTCTGGACCTACGGACTTCTTAGCAGGCGGTTCCAAAGCATCAGACTGCTTAGCAGTTCGTTCCACCAGGTTGGTCTACTGAGCATGTGTTGTAGCTGGGTCTCCCCCCGCCGCTTTAGTGGCCGGCATCGGAACTGGTGGTGTGTCTTCATCATTTGTAGGCCTTGCCACTGGCTGCTCTAGGGCGGACGATGACATGGCCTGTATGGCACAAAGTCGGGTGGGCTGATCACGGGTTGATGCATCAGCCGTCGGATTACAAGTATTAGGTTCTTTGGGGGAAGCATGCGAGAGCTGTTGTGGGAAGGAGAGTGTCATCGGTTCAGGCGCGACATTGGTTGCTCTTGGCGGGGCTTCAGGGATCTCATCCCTGAAGTTTATTTCCTTTCGTGGCCACTGGATGTGATGTAATAGTGTTTCTCCCAAGGTCATTTGCTCATCAAAGTCTCCTAGGACATTCTTTAGGGTAAATTAACTGAATCCAGGCTTTACTTCAGTCACGTAGCACTTCACACAGCCCGACTTCAATGGCACATTGTCCAACAAGAGGCCCTCTTCCAAGAAGGGTGGGTAAACCCAGGTTGTTGCACATTTTAATGTACCTTCATAACGTGTAAGCCCACCCTTCAGTCTGTCTTTCATTCCAGATAGATCAGATATAGCATCATCATGAGCAGCTGTAGTCTCAGTGTCGCTGGGGAGCTGATGCACAGCTACTTTTGTGCGGTGTTGTCATGGAATAACCAGCATCCTCCATGCCCGCCTCCCCTCCCAGCTGCTAGCTGTCTGTGTTAGAGTCTTCTGCATCATCATTGACTCTTGAATTTTGTTTGGAACAGTCGGATACATGTCCTTCCTCAACCTTTCATACAATTCATTTTGCTTCATTTCACTCCTCGCTTTTTTCATGCTAAGCATCTCTTCTTTGCTGAGTGTGAAAGCCCTCTTGTGCAGGAAATTAACACCTATACCCCTTGCACAGCCAGGGGCCTCTCTTGTTTTGAGAGCATCGGACAGAATGTCACATGGCCCTAAGTTCCTATAGAACCTTCCAGGGATCTCGGAAGCCTTTAACATCACGTGATGCAGATTTTTTTCATGTGAGTTTTCAAAGTAAAAAGTTTCGTCATCACGCCTCCTTGCACGTGCCTGCAAGTAGTCTCTAGCGTGTTTTCCCCTAATTTCACTAAAGGTTAGTTTCCCACCCGCAGCTATTGCTTCTTTGTCCTCCTCGTCCCGTATCATTTTCATGTCGTAGTATCCTGCCACGCCCATGCGATGGGGTGTGTGTTCCTCTTCTGAAGTTCTGTTTGTTTGGCAATCTTCGTAGCAAACTCTGCAGTTGCCCTGACCCTTTTGAATTCTGCCTAGCCTGCCTTTGTAATTTGGGGGTTTCCGGGGATTGGGTCCTTGCCTTCACTCAAGTACTTCTTGTACAGCATGTGCTTCGAGTTTCTCCAAGCATACCTAGCCTTCTTTAGTGCAGCGTGTTCCACCTGCATTCTCCACTCCTCTGGAAAGTTGAAGTGATCCATGATCTCCAAGACTCCCCTTTGTCGTGTTTCTCTGTCAGCCTTCCGAAACCCTGGGAGATTAATGTTGAGCCTTGCCCTACCAACAAATCCACACACACTCCTGAACCTCGTGCGTGCTTGATCTGGTTCAGTCGGAGCCCAAAACTTTAAATCGATCTCGGTCACTTCATATACATATTTAGGCTAGTGTGTGGACTTCCTTGGAGTGTTCTGTCGGCGTCCTCGACTTGGGGGTGTCTAGTCCTGCCTGCGTCCCACCGCATTACTCCATCAATGGCCTGGTACGGCCCAGCTTCAACACCAACACCCAAGACCCTCGCGAGGGGCCAAGCCTCGCGAGGCGGATGACACCAAGGCCCTCGAAGGAGGTGGCCTCCTCGGGAGGGCTCCTGAGGGGTGGAGAGTTCTATGCAAGTACCTCACGAGGCTCGACTGACGTGAGCCATGACGACCAAGGCCAGGCAGCCGCTAGGCGGGTGCAGAGCGCAGGTTTCCTATTCGGTGCAAGGGAGGCAAGCCACAAGCGCGGAGTCCCAAGGAATCAGCCAAAAGTTTCCATTCTGGTGCAACAAGACTAAGACCGCCAGGATGGCAGGACGAAGGTCACCACCGAGCCCACCGCAGTGTCACGAACAGAGGCTTTTCGCAGGCGAAGAGTACTTTTCTCAGGATAGATTGTACTGCTTGTCCCCTTTCAAATCCCGCCGTTGTGGGATCCCTTCCCGCTCATATTTGGGAAGAGGACCAAGGCCACTATATATAGGACTTAGCCACCACCATAGAAGGGGACCAAAATCAGAACAAGTAGAACACCACACCAGGTCAAGAACACCTCACCTCTTGAGGCTTGTTCATCCATGTACTAGTTCATCCATAGCCCCTCGAGGCAATCTCCCACACCACAGTGGATTAGGGTATTACACCACAACGGTGACCCGAACTGGTATAAATCTATGTGTCTTTATGTCCCTTTGAGCTCGACGCGCTAGGCTAGGAGGATCGCGAGTAGGCAGGCTGGGCAGGATGAGATCTCCGCACGCACCCCAGAGTTCGGACCTCTCAAGGGTTGTCGGATCCCTAAATCCGACATTTGGCACACCGGGTAGGGGGGATAGCTGGAATCCTCTTCCTCGACCTCTAGATCGTGCCACTAGGCCCCTATGGCGGGCGCTCCTCCGTCGGCCCCATCGACGCGCGTGCCCAGAGAAGCGTCGGGGCTGCGCTGCTTCACCCTCTCCCTACGGCAGGTGCAGTGGCTGCCCAAGTTCCGACCAGAGATGCCGCCACGCTACGACGGCGCGGCAGATCCAGCCCCCTTTCTTTAGGCATACGAGGAGGTAGTTTTGGCGGCTGGCGGAGATGGCAAGGTGAAGGCCAACTGGTTCCCCATGGCCCTCGTCGGCGCACCACGCGCCTGGTTGCTCAACCTGCCGGCATCTTCCATGGCCTCCTAGGAGGAGCTGCGCGACCTCTTCCTTGCCCACTACGCGGAGCTAGCGCCCCCGGTCGTCGCAGCTCTCCTAGGTGGCTCGTAGGCGCCTCCCTCCGACCACCACATCAAGCAGTTCTACCGGCGGGTAGGCAACACTCAGGCGGGCTCGGGGGCTCCCCCGGGCTGGCGGCGCCCCAAGCTGACCTCATCTTTGGCCCCGAGGATCATCCTGCCGCCACGACGGGCACAGGCGCGCTCCCGATGCTCTGCACCCCCACCATTTGCCACATGGCGATCACCAGGACCCTCATCGACTGTGGAGCCAGCCTCAACATGCTCTCCCTAGAGGCGTTCAGCCTGCTCCACGTGCCGCCCAGCCGGCTCCTCCCCTCCAAGCCTTTCTCCGGGGTCGGCGACGGCTCCAGCAGGCCCCTGGGGCAGATCCGTCTCCCTGTCACCTTCGAGTCCCGCGACAACTACCACACCGAGCTCATTGACTTCGACATCGCCAAGATCGACCTGTCGTACAATGCTATCCTGGGATACCTAGCCTTGGCCCAGTTTACGGCTGCGACCCACCCCACGTACAACCTCATGAAGATGCCTGGCAGCAACGGTGTCCTCACGGTGGCGGGGGACACCAAAGGTGCACTGCAGGCCATCAAACTCGCCTTCATGATAGCCGTGACCACGCTACCCAGCAAGAAGAAGGATCAGGAGGCCCCAGAAGCTGCGCTTGCCAAGAAGAAGCAGTTGTTCTCCCAAGACCGAGATGAGACGAAGCAAGTGCCTGTCTTCGAGGATGGGACGGCCAGTGCCACCTTCACTATAGGGGCTGGCCTCCCTCGGGATCAAGAGGAGGCATTGATCAACTTTTTGCGGGCCAACAAGGATGTATTCGCTTGGGAACCCAAGCACCTGGCTGGGGTCCCAAGGGGGGTAATCGAGCACCAACTGAGGGAATGCCCAAATGTGCGGCCGGTGAAGCAGAAGGCTCGCCGCCAGTCCACTGAGCAGCATGCCTTCATCATCCAAGAAACCCATAAGCTACAAGCCGCAGGGGTCATCAGAGAGGTGCGGTACCCAGAGTGGCTGGCGAACCCCGTCATCGTCCCCAAGAAAGGAGGGAATGAGCGCATGTGTGTCGACTTCACCAACCTCAACAAGGCCTGCCCGCAAGATCCCTTCCCACTCCGTTGCATCGACCAGATCGTTGACTCCACCGCCGAGTGCGACCTATTGTGCTTCCTAGATTCCTTCTCCGGCTACCACCAGATCAAGATGGCCGTGGAGGACGTGGAGAAGACGGCAATCCTCACCCCATGCGGGGTGTACTGCTACACCTGCATGCCCTTCGGGCTGCGCAACACCGGAGCAACCCTCTAATGGTTGATGCACATTGCCCTGGGTTCGCAGCTCGGGAGGAACGCAGAGGCCTACGTTGATGATATAGTGGTGAAGTCTCGGGAGGCCAGGACTCTGATAGAAGATCTGGAGGAGACGTTCGCTAGCTTGCACGCGGTGGATCTTTGGCTTAACCCCGAGAAGTATGTGTTTGGGGTCCCTTCCGGCAAGCTGCTGGGCTTCTTGGTGTCACACAGAGAGATCGAGGCTAACCCAGAAAAGGTGATGGTGATAGAGGATATGAACCCCCCACAAGCCCTGAAGGAGATGCAGAAGCTGGTTGGTTGCGTGTCCTCACTTGGGCGCTTCATTTCCAAGCTGGGGGAGTGCGCCCTCCCATTTTCAAGCTGATGAAAAGGAAGGAGCCGTTCGAGTCGACCCTCGAGGCAGACGCAGCCTTCCAGGACCTCAAGAGATATCTGACTAGTCCGCTCGTGATGGTGGCACCGCGCCCTCTCGAACCCTTGGTGCTCTACCTGGCAGCAACCCCGCACTCAGCCAGCGCTGCCCTGGTGGCACTAAGGAAGGAGCGCCCGATCAAGAAGCCGCAGCAAGATGCGCAACCGGCAAGCAAGGCGCAGCACCCCCAGTGCGAGGCATCTGAAGCCTCGGCCGGCGTAGTGGCAGGCGTTCCTCCTAAAGCCACGATTGACCCCTCGGCTGCCAAGGCTCCGGAGGACAGGCCTCAAGAGGCCGTAAGGGACCTGTGCCCTCATGAAGAACAAGATTCCGCTGATGCTTCCCCCCTCATCGAGCACCCTATCTACTTCGTCAGCATAGTACTGAGGGATGCCCGGGAACGCTACCCCATGCCACAGAAGCTCTTGCTCGCACTTCTAGTCGCCTCCAGGAAACTGCGCCACTACTTGCAAGGCCACCCCATCAAGGTTGCATCAGCGTACCCACTGGAGAGGGTGCTCCGGAGCCCGAACGCAGCCGGGCGAGTCTCCGAATGGAACATTGAGCTTCAAGCATTCAATCTCGAGTTCAGTACCACCAGGGTCATCAAGGGCACGGCCCTCGCAGACTTCGTGGCCGAGTGGTCTGACGCTCCAGGCCACGGGGAAGGCGAGGACTGCTCCCTCCTGCCAGGAGATGAAGAGCCGGATGGATGGATCATGTACTTCGATGGGGCGTTTCCTCGACAAGACGCAGGAGCGGGTGCCATCCCCATCTGACCCACCAAGGACAATCTTTTTTATGAAGTACAACTCTACTTACAACGGGGCGAGAAGGTCTCCAACAACATCGCAGAATTCGAAGGCTTGCTTGCCGAGCTCAGGGCTGTGGCCGCACTGGGAGTAAAGCGCCTCACCATCAAGGGCGACTCTCAGCTTCTCATCAATTTCTCAAACAAAGAGTACATGCCTAAGGATGAGCACATGGAGGCGTACCTGGAGGAGGTGCGCAAAATGGAGAAGCGGTTCATGGGCATGGAGCTGTGGCACATCCCGCGCAGGACGAACAAGGAAGCGGATGACATTGCCAAACGAGCCTCTCGCAGGCTCCCTTAGGAGCCAGGGGTGTTTGAGGAGCGGCTCTTCAAGCCATCTGCGACCCTGCACGTCACGGCCCCAGCACCACCTTGGGAGGACTTGCCACAGGCACCCGAGACGGGCGCTCTATCCTGTGGTCACCCCTCAGGATCCCGCTTGCTGCTCGCACTCGAGTCTTGGAAGGGTTACTGGAACAAAGAGTTCAAGGTTTACCTGCTTCAAGGGACCCTGCCAGAGAAGGAGGAGGACGCTGAGTGCGTGGCCCGTCAGGCCACCGCGTATTGCATCAAGGATGGTGAGTTATATCGCAGGAGGCCCAATCATGTTTCATTGCGGTGCATCTCCAGGGAATAGGGGCTCGAGCTGTGGGTGGACATACATGGTGGGGACTGCGGGCATCACTCCTCGTCGCGCATCCTGGTGGGCAAGGCATTCCGCAACGGCTTCTACTGGCCCACCGCACTCAATGATAATCCCCAAGTGCAAGGAATCATCGTAGAACTTTCCAAAGATGGAAGTGATAAGTATGGAGTGTCGAACCCACAAGGAGCTAAAGGTAAGATCAATATTCTCTCAAGCCCTATCTGCCACTGATACGACTCTACGTGCACCGAACGTTTCCTTCCAACTAGCAATGAGAAATAATACTACGTTGTGGGTATGGAGAGGATAACTTTGCATGAAATCGGAGAGCTAAAACATAAAAGTAGGTGCTATTATCATAAAGTTAGAATATAATACTAAATAATATAAAAGCGAGTGTGGAATAATGGTGGATCGGTGTGCAGAATTGTCCTAGGCAATTGTTAACAAGACCGGTAATCACTATTGCAGTTTCATATGAGGGAGAGGCATAAGATAACATACTTTCTCTACTTGGATCATATGCACTTATGATTGGAACTCTAGCAAGCATCCGCAACTACTAAAGATCATTAAGGTAAAACCCAACCATAGCATTAAATCATCAAGTCCTCTTTATTCCCATACGCAACAATCCCTCTTACTCGGGTTTGTGCTTCTGTTCACTCACCAACCCACTATAAGCGAATCATGAACGTATTGCAACACCCTACAGCGGGAACCCCTCACGCTTGCGCGACACGGAGGGCACCATAGGACAGCACCAAAGTAAAACATACAACTCATACCAATCTAGATCATCAATCAACCCAAAGACAAAAGATATCTACTCAAAACATCATAGGATGGCAACACATCATTGGATCATAATATGTGGCATAAAGCACCATGTTCAAGTAGGGGATTATAGCGGGGTGCGGGAGAGTGGACCGCGTAAAAGAGATGAGGATGGTGATGATGATGGTGATGTTGATGAAGACGATCACCATGGCGATGATTCCCCTCCCGATGGCACTCCGGTGCCACCAAGAGAGAGGAGGAGAGGTTCTCCCCCTTGTGCTTCTTCCTCCATGGCCTCCACCTTCTGGTCTTTGGCCTTCATGGTGATGAAGACCCCTCCGGGATACTCCTCCATGGACACCCGTGATGATGGCCCCCTCCGGCAGGGTGCCGGAGAGGGCCCCGATTGGTTTTTCGTGGCTACAGAGGCTTGCGGCGACGGAACTTCTGATCTAATCTCCGTTCTGGAAGTTTTAGGGTATGAGAGTATATATGGGTGTAGGGGGTATGTCGGAGGAGCTACGGGGGCCCACGAGGCAGGGGGCGCCCGGGGGGGGGGGCACCCCCCACCCTCGTGGGCAGCCCATATCTCCCCTGACGTGCACTCCAAGTTCCCTGGGTTGCTTTCCTTCCAAAAATAACTTCTCCAGTTGATTTCGTTCCGTTTTGACTCCGTCTGATATTCCTTTTCCTCGAAACACTAAAATAGGCATAAAACAACAATTCTGGGCTGGGCCTCCGGTTAATAGGTTAGTCCCAAAAATAATATAAAAGTCGAAAATAAAGCCCAATGTTGCTCAAAACAGTAGATAATATAGCATGGAGCAATCAAAATTTATAGATACGTTGGAGACGTATCACTCAACGATGCTACAGAGCTAGTGCGCTCTTGTGAAGCATGCCTGTTTCACGCCAAGCAGATCCATCAGCCCGCGCAGGGCCTCCAGACAATACCGCTCACGTCGTCGTTTGCGGTTTGGGGGCTGGACATCTTGGGACCGTTCCCTCGGGCGCCAGGGGGCTACCAATACCTCTACATCGCCATCGACAAGTTCACCAAGTGGGCGGAGGTAGAAGCCGTGCGCACCATGCCAGCTGGATCAGCCGTCAAGTTCATCATGGGAATCGTGAGCCAATTTGGGGTCCCCAATCACATCATCACCGACAACGGCTCGCGGTTCACTAGCAACCTTTTCAAAACATATTGTGCTAACCTTGGAACGCAGATCTGCTATGCCTCAGTAGCACATCCATGGAGCAATGGACAGGCTGAGAGGGCCAATGCGGAAGTCCTGAGGGGCCTCAAGACCCGCACCTTCAAGAAGAAGCTCGAGGCCTGTGGCAAGGGCTGGCTCGACGAATTGCAGTCTGTGATGTCGTCCATCCGCACCACCGGAACCAAGCCAACAGGAGAAACGTTGTTCTTCCTCGTCTACAGAGCAGAAGCGGTTCTCCCTCGCGAGGTCAAGCATCGCTCCATGCGGGTCCTGGTGTTCAATGAAATGCAGCAGGATGCCACGCGGAGGTTGGATCTCGTGCTGGGGGAGGAACACTACCGTCAAGCCTCACTCCGAGCAGCGAGGTACCAACAGGCGTTGCGGCGGTACCGCTGTTGTAGCGTCCGCTCCAGGATGTTAGAGGTGGGAGATCTCATCCTGAGGCGGGTGCTCTCCAGGGAGGGGCTGCATAAGCTCTCTCCCATGTGGGAGGGCCCGTTTAGGATTGCATGTGTCTCTAGGCATGGCGCCGCGCGCCTAGAGACATAGGACAGTGTCCCCATCTAGAACGCCTGGAACATCCAGCACCTCCGGAAGTTCTACCCCTGAAGAAAGGCTCCGGCCTGTGAAGGTCTCCGCTCGTGACACTCTCACATAATAATGATGGGGTTGCACACACCCCGGAGTTTCCTGAGAGTTGCCCTGGGGCCTCATGGGGGCTCCCTCCCATGTCCTAGTGGCAACACTTAGCTCCGCGCAGGTGAGAAGACTAGATTAGGTGCCGGACGCGGCTGTTCATTTGCTTTCTAAAGTTGCTTACAGTTTTCTAG
Organism: Triticum dicoccoides; assembly: GCF_002162155.2. Lineage (NCBI taxonomy): Eukaryota > Viridiplantae > Streptophyta > Magnoliopsida > Poales > Poaceae > Triticum > Triticum dicoccoides. The sequence continues at coordinate 229,154,726 of NC_041387.1, read as the reverse complement.
TAGTCTTTTAATGGATTTGGTATTCTCGAACGCTGGTTCCTCGAGTTGTGTTTTCTCCGAACCTATTTTGGTCTAAGGACATGAGAGAGGTGGCAGTCGCCCGCCACTTCTCCTCGCGCTCTTCGCGCATGGTCTAAGGACGTGAGAGAGGTGGCAGTCGCCCAGGGCTTGCCTTTGCGCGCACACACTGCGCCGAACCCCGTTGTTTCGGCTTCATCCTCGCGAGGAGCCCTCGATCATGTCCACTGGCACCAGAACCCCTCATGTCCATGCCCCTGGGCAGCGTGACACAGTGCATCAGGACCGAGCTAACCTATGGCAGGGGGCTCACATAAGGGGGACCAAGTCGCTTGACAATATTTCTCTTCCTTCAAAGGACAGCTCTGCCCTGCAGCGGCTCCTGAGGGCAAGGTGTACCTCCTGAGGGCACAGGGTGTACCTCCAGGGAGTTCTGTCAAGTACCTAAGGTCAAGTTCTCATGAGGCGCAGGATGACTGCACATACCAAGCTAAGCCTTCCTACCTTAACCCTCTCAAATTGCAAACGCTACAGCACGGCATCAAGATGCCAAATATAACATAAAAAGGCATAGCAGCAACCATTCATTACACGCCCCCGCAGGGTACATTCTTCTTTCTTTTTCGGATTGCAGGAGAAGGGAAAAGCTAAACAAAGAGGGGCCGAAGGCATACAAGCTTGGCACCAGTGCCGCATCCTCAAGCAACGCCTCAAGGTAGCCCGGCGCTCCACCAGTTCTTCCATAAGAGATATAGGGCCACTGGCCTTGAGTCCAAGTTCGTCGGCCACGCCGGGCTCCTCTCCAGCTTCACTGGAGCACTGCAGCGGGAAGAACCATCGGCGTCCTCAACACGAGCACAATGACGCGGGGGGCGGTCGTAGCCACCGCTGCTCGAGCTCTCATCCGAGGAAGAGCCGCCGTCACGGGAGGAGGAGCGTGCGTTGCCAAGGGCAACCTCGACATCGCCCCCATCGTCGTCACTGCTGTCCTTTGGGCAGCACCCCACGCGGCGGCCGTCCCCCCTGAACACCCTCACATAGAGGGTCGCCAGGCCATCATACTTGAAGTGGAGGGTGCACCTTCCTCCTAGGCCACGCGCGCGGGCGAAGGTCTGCCAGCCGCGGGTCAGCACCATGCTGCCATGGGCGGAGACCTCGGTACCAACCCACGAAGCTCTGCTGCAACACCCGTCATCCAGCAGCCAGAGGCCATTAAGCCCTGAAGAAGGAAGCTCACCGGAGAAGAAGTGTGGGAGCCGGAGCGAGGTGCTAGCAGGGCTCTCCGAGCACACCATGAACTCAGGGAGCACCTCCATCGAGGAAAAGCACGGTCGAGGCAGGCGCATGATCATGGCGCGCCTCCCTTCATCATGGGGGCTGCTCCGAAGCCGGTGGCCCCTGCGGCGAGAGGAGGTGCCATTGCGGGTGCCTAGAGCAACGCTGCCTCTAGGGGGCACCCCCTGGATGCTGCTGGAGGGACCGCGGGATGCTTGCGGGGACGGCCATGGCCCCTCTTGGGAGGAGGCGAGGATAGCCCCTCCTTGGAGGCCTTCCCCTTCTCGGCCGCTGAAAACCTCTTCGGCGACGCCATCGGAGCAAGACGGAGAGGAGAGAAGCAGGCGGGAGCAAGATGAAAGAAAGATGGACGGGGAGCTCTGCCACTCCCTCACATTATAGCCAAGCGAGGCCAACCGCCGGCCTCCACGACATCGCGCCATCATGACCTACTGCGCGCCGCATCGACCAGTCAAGTCGAGCAGTTACCGAGGCAGCATGGGGAAGAGAAGTCGCCCACGTCAAATCAATCGCCACGCATCATCAAGGCCGAAGGCGGTTAGGGCCTATGGCACTCCGCACATGCCCTTTGGCTTCGCCTAGAAGCCAAGTCCGAGCATGACTTGGGCCCGGGGGTCTATTGTCGGCGTCCTGGACTTGGGAGTATCCAGTCCTGCCTGCCTGCAACCCATCGTTGACTCCATCGACAGCCTGGTGCGGCCCAGCTTCAACACCAACACCGCAAGATCCTCACGAGGGGCCAAGCCTCATGAGGCGGACAACTCCAAGACCCCAGAAGGAGGTGGCCTCCTCAAGAGGGATCCTGAGGGGAGGAGAGTTCTATGCAAGTACCTCACAAGGCTCGACTGACGTGAGCAAATACGACCAAGGTCAGGCCGGCGCCGGGCGGGAGCAGAGCACAGGTTTCCTCTTCGGTGCAAGGGAGGCAAGCCACAGGCGCGGAGTCCCGAGGAACCAGCCAAAGGTTTCCATTCTGGAGCAATAAGACCAAGACCGCAAGGATGGCAGGACGGAGGTCATCACCGAGCCCACCGCAGTGTCACGACCAGAGGCTTTTCGCAGGCGAAGACTACTTTTGTCTGGATAGACTGTACTGCTTGTCCCCTTTCAAATCCCGTCATTGTGGGATCCCTTCCCGCTCATATTTGGGAAGAGGACCAAGGTCACTATATATAGGACTTAGCCACCACCAGGGGATCGAAATCAGAACAAGTAGAACACCACACCAGCTCAAGAACACCTCACCTCCTGATGCTTGTTCATTCACTATACTAGTTCATCCATAGCTCCTCGAGGCAATCCACCACACCACATTGGATTAGGGTATTACACCACAACGGTGGCCCGAACCAGTATAAATCTCTGTGTCTTTATGTCCCTTTGAGCTCGACGCGCTAGGCTAGGAGGATCGCGAGTAGGCAGGCTGGGCAGGTTGAGATCTCCACACGCACCCCAGAGTTTGAACCTCTCAAGGGTTGCCGGATCCCTAAATCCGACACGTTCCTTCGTGTCCTGACTAGAAGGGTAATTGTTGTAGCTCTATCCCGTTCCAGGTTACTTGATCCCTCACCATCTGCTGAAGACCTAGGGTTGACAGAATCAGATTAAGATATATCGCCTGAACCATGAGTGATGTCGCTACTACTCGGCATCTACAAAGAACACGTGCTAAACTCGGGAAAGGAGGATAAGCATAAATCTAACAACTTGGTATCAAGCTGTCTAAACATGTCATGCAATAATTTAGAAAATGTACGGCTTATTTGTTAAGTTTGTGTGACTCGGGCACCCATGATCTGTAAATCGGCATTAACTTATTGGAACAAATACAGCTTATATGTACTAGTTATGAAGGTAGATAATGAACATATATACGCTCTCTGTTATTTTATAGCCACTTTGGGAACATACAGAACGAAATAGGAAGTGGGATTGCGAGGAAATATGCCTCACTGGAATGGACAGCAGTAACTAATAGGTTTATTAATGCAAACCCGGCAGGACCACAGGAGAGGCGAGGGTTACAGGCTCGATGTGCTTGAGGGTGGCTGGCGAGGAAACGAAGATGGCGAGGCACGGCAACCGCGTGTTGGGAACGGCAACAGAGGTAGGGTTGATGCCGAAGAGCAGACACACAGCCGGGTTGAGCACGCCCGCGCTAGAGAGGGTTCTGCTATGGATCTGGGGGAGGGAGAGCTGGAAATGGAGATTGGGTGGACTAATTGATTGAAACGCGGGCGGGCGGTGGGGGTGTTGGCTGGCTAGGTGAAAAGGGTGAAAAAATATGCCCGGTCGGCACATGGAAAGGCCTATACAAATGTTTGCCTCTAAACGCTCGTGTGCACAAATAGCATAATTTCATTTGAAATGAAGACGTGCTAATTTTGAAATGAAGACGTGAGTTCATCATTTCACCTCTAATTTTTTTCCCACAGTAAGCAATCACTATTATACCACAAGTTTGACTTGCTGGCGCATTTCAGGTCTTTGTGCTGTATTTAAGACTTTTTTGGCATTTACCGTGCATTTTGGCATATAAATCAAATCCTAGGTGGAACTGTATGTGCTGATGAAAGGGATAAGGATCTCCATTCAATCTGGAAGCATCCAGTGGTACAAACGTACGACCCGTGGGGTTTGGGTTCTGTCCAATCAGAACGCACGACTCTGATCGCGCGCACAGCAGGGGCATCGGCCACGGTTTGGTAGGCACACGACTTGTCGTGAGTGAAATGTGTGCTATTTGAAAACATTTACACAAACTAACAGCATATTTTTGTTTAAATGAAAACATGAGTTCATCGTTTTGCCTCCAAAAAAATCCACTGTAAGAAATCACCATTGTACCCTATGGTTTGATTTTCTAGTGCATTTGAGGTATCATTTTATATTTGGATCATTTGCTATAGTTACAACTACATGTGGGTGTTAGCAAGATCATTTATGTGTTGCTTCGGGAGTTCTCATTCATTGTCCGACAAACGGGAAAAAATTCAAATAGTTTGGCCGCAGGGTGCGGCCAGAGGCGTAGGTCTTGTTGGTATTTTAATTATAGGAAATGCATATAGAGTCCGGAAATAGCAAAAATTGGTGTGTCACTGTGGCATGCTCTCAGGATCCCATGGAAAAAAATTGGTAAAGTTGGGCACAAGTTTTGATGCTCACACCTTCCAAATCGGAGCATCTCACCAGAAGGATCATAGTTTCCAAAAGGAGACGCGGCTTCGGACTCCAATCGTCGGTGACTACATCGTTCCGCCTCGAAAAACATTTCTCGATAAACCATCACGTATATACCCTAGGTTTGATTTTCTGGCCCATTTCAGGTCTCGTCTGCTATATTGAAGTCATTTTTTTGCATTTACCTTGCATTTAGTGCATATAAAATCAAAACCGTACTACAACTACATTTGGGTGTTAGTTAGCAAAGAAGGTGTACAAATCATTTGTGTGCCGCTTTGCGAGTTTTCATCCATTGTCCGAGAAGCGGGGAGAAGTTTCAAACATTTCGGTCACGAGGTGTGGCCACCGGCGTAGGCCTAGTTGGTATTTTAATTACAGGAAATTTAGATTGAGTCTAGACATCATCAAAATCGACGTGTGCCCCTGGTGTGCTCTCACGACCCCGTGGAGTGAAGTTTGGCACAAGTTTTGATGATCGCTCCTTGCAAACCGGAGCATCACACAAGAAGGATCGTAGTTTCCAAAAGGAGACGTGTCAATTCAAACTCCAGTGGCCAGTGACTTCAACGTTTGGCCTCATAAAAAGTTTCATGGTACGCAATCACAATTATACCACAGGTTTGATTTTCTAACGCATTTCAGGTGTCTTTTGCAATATTTAAGACATTTTTTGAATTTAACATGCATTTTGTGGACATAAATAAAATCACAACTGGAACTGCATCTGCTATCTAAAGGGATGAGGATTGTCGTTTGAACAGGGAGAATCCAATGGTGCAGATGTATGATCTGTGGGGTTTGGGTTCTGGCCAATCAGAACACACGACTTAGATCACGCGCGCGGCAGGCGGGCATTGGCCATGGTTTAGTAGGCAGATAGCTTTCGTGAGTGAACCATGTGCTATTTGAAAACATTTACATCAACTAACAACATATTTTCATATGAATGAAAACATAAGTTCATCGTTTTGCCTCGATTTTTTTTCACGGTAAGAAATCACGATTGTACCCTATGGTTCGATTTTCTGGTGCATTTGAGATCCCGTTTGCTATATTTGAGTAATTTTTTGCTTATATATATAGTACCACTATTCTAATCCCATGATCAAAATAGTTATTCTGATCAAAGCCAGCCCTGTAAGGGCCCGACTGGATGTTCCCGAACTCCCAAAAATGCAAAACAAGAATAAACCTGGCCGGTCCATCAAATGCATTTGACTGGCCCACTCCCCCATGACGACCTTTCCAACCACCCCCACCTCCCGCACCACATCTGCCCCATCCCCGCCGCCAGTCCCCTAGCTCTGGCGCGCCTCCCTCCGTCGGCCCTGGCTTCGTCACACCTCCTGCTGCCATCGTCCGGATCCAACCCCCGCACCACCCCATTGCCTGTCTCTAGACTCGGTGCCACCCGCGCCCAGGTCTTGTCGCCGCGCCGCCCCCGCATCTGGCTTTGGTTGCCATGCCGCCCTCGCAGCCGGATCCGTGCACCGTCAGCACGCATCGTCACGTCCTGCTCCAGCGCGTCTCCCGCTATCGCACGTCTAGCCCAGTGCGCCTCCCGCCATCGCCTTCCTCCCCATACCATGCACGCCTGCCACCGTTGCCCTCCCTCCCTAGATCGCATCCTGCCGCCACCCCTCTCCTTCCACCTGCACTTCACCGCCAAAAACAAGTCCCATCTCTCCTCCTTCCTGATGCAAAGGGGAGAAGATCCCCATTTCCGTGGAGCCCAGCACATGACCTTCACCATGGCAGGCATGCTACTGCGGCCTAGTCCGTCTGCGTCGACCATGAAACACTGCTCACGGTAGCAGCAGTAGAACTTGGTGGTGGTTGGGGGTGGCCATGCCTGCCTTCTCTCGCACTGCTCCTAGACTCCATCAAGCACACACACGAGGGAGACGGGCTGGAGGCGGGGAGAGGGCTAGGATCCTCCTGTACTACTTCTCATATCAATGTATTTCTTCCCCATGTAGCAGATCTAACTACACAACCCCTACACCTTCTTCCTCATATTAGAGGCTACCAAAAATAGACACCATATTATACTAGTAGTGGAGCTATGTGGTTTGCTCTCTGGTTGCCCTCAACCATGTGTTCGAATTTTTGTGCAGATAAGCAGGAAATGCAATCTCTCTTCAGTTCAGACTTTAGAGATGTTTTACTATGGCTTTAGATATGTGCAGATGCTAGTGCTAGTGCAGATGATCAGGAAATTATAGTATGGCTACATCCTACATACCAAATTCAGATTTTAGAAACATTTTTGTGATGTTCTATGACTTTGTGCCAAGTTCAGATTTCAGAATTATTTTCTGAAGTTCTTCTAGCATTCGTGCGTGTGTGTTCAAGTGTGGTGTGTTTGGTGTGTGTGTGTCCCGTGGGACGCATGTTCACCACTCTCTATGTTGCTGCTCTAACCTCACGTGCATGCAGCACCTGCTACTCGCTGGTGATGTTTTCTTTTTCGCGTAGCAATTGCTCTCTTCTCTCTCTAATTAACTTGTCGATGCAACATAATGGAAGACATTTTGGTTCCACTACGGTTGTATGCCCAGTTCTACTATAGCTATACGCGGGTCACCATGAAGTTCTACCAGTACTATATGACATGTCCTACTACTGTTATACATCACTGTACTAAACATCAAATCTCTCTCAGATTTTATAATAAAACAAGTACCTAGAGGGTGAAAATGTACCTAAAAAGATTTTAAAAGACTAGAAGTTCAAATTTAAAAAACCGAGTGGCTCGATGTTTATTAAAAAACCAGAATTTTTATTGGTTACAAAAGAAATAAAACCAAGAAGTCCAAATAAAAATGGAGGATCAGTTCTATGATTATACAAAATTTAGATTTCCTCGTTATTGACGAATGGAAACAAGAATTTCAAAATAAAATAATTCAATAGTTAGATGTATAAAAGTTAAAAAAATCTAAATCTGCTGACAGGAAGATCATAGGAAGTTCAAGCAGCAATAATAGAGCAGTTCAAAAGTAAAAGAGAACTTAGAAGCAGATATTTCATCGTTTCTAAAATAAAAAAACAAGAAGTTCAAATTTCAAAATTACTGCAGTTCAAAAATAATTAAAAAGGACTTTCATCATTTCTAAAATTACAAAAACTCTAGATGTTGAAATTTAAATAACGGGCAATTCAATATTTGTTACAAAACTAGGATATTGTCGTTATTAAAAGAAATAAACCAGGAAGTCCAAATTTCAAAAATAGAAATTAACTAAGAAGTCCAAATTACAAAACTAGGATATTTTTTTCTAAGAACAAGACTAAGAAGTTCAAACTAAAATAACAGAGAAGTCCGGAGATTATAAAGAACTCAGATTTTTCTTGTTACTAAAGAATAAAAAGAAGTTCAAATTAAAAAAAGAAAAAAAGTTATAACCCGTAGAGAATTTGGAAAAAGTTTCTGCATGGGGAAGGAGCGGATTTGTAGTAGCTTTCCAACGCCATTTCATTTGCCTCATTCCGATAAAAGGTTTTGAAATAGACTCAAAAATACGATTCACATTTTTGTATGAAGAAAAATGGTTTTTAAAACTGCTCTTATAACCTGTATATTTTGCCAAAAAATTAACTTGGGTCATGATACTCATGTCCATAGCTTTCCAATGATATATCGCAAGCCCCATTTGGGCAATGTTTGCGGAAGTTCAACCTAGTACTTGTGAAATTTCAAGTGCTACTACTTCAGCAAGTTATGTAGTTCTTAGAATATTATTATCATCACACGCTCGTCATGACCCAAGAGCAAATCCACCAATGAGCGATATTCCTATTTAAAACGGGCATTTAGCTGCTAAAAATCGTTTCCAAATTACACTTACATCACATAGAACACAACTGCCAGAATAATTTACGTTGGGAGGCATGGTTGCGAAGATAGCCCAAAGGTTGGGTTCCTACAAAGGGAAGTTCACGTTGTGTAACTCAGGAAGTTCAGGAATTTTTCCGTTACTAAAAGAAATAAAACCAGGAAGTAAAAATTAAAAAGAAGGAGAAGTTCGATGATTATAGAAAACTTAGATTTTCCTCGTTATTAAAGAATGGAAACAAGAAGTTCAACTTTTAAAAATAGAGCACTTCAAAATTTCATAAAAAATATTAAGAAATAAAATCAGGAAGTCCATATAGAAAAGTTGGAGAAGTTCGATGATTATAGAAAACTCAGATTTTCCTCGTTATTAAAGAATGGAAACAAGAAGTTCAACTTTTAAAAATAGAGCACTTCAGAATTTCATAAAAAATATTAAGAAATAAAATCAGGAAGTCCATATAGAAAAGTTGGAGAAGTTCGATGATTATAGAAAGCTCAGATTTTCCTCGTTATTAAAGAATGGAAACTAGAAGTTCAAAAATAGAATAACAAGAAGTTCAACTTTTAAAAATAGAGCGCTTTAAAATTCATAAAAAGGATTAAGAAATTCAAATTAAATTTCATAAATAACTCAGATATTTTCACGTAACCGAGAGAAGTTCAGATTGATAACTGCCAGAAGTTCACGTACTACACAATGTGCATTTTATATTAAAAAGAATAAAAAAGCAAAAACTAATAGTTTTGTTGTATAAGTTCAAATCCTCGGTCGGAGAAAGTTAAAATTTATTGTGAGAGGGGTTTGTACAAAAGGAATGTCATTTGTTTAACACTAATGAATGGATGAGAAAATTACAAACGAAAATACGTCACAGAAGTTCAATGTGAAAACAGCAGGAAGTTCAACTACTACACTGAATGAATTTAATATGAAGAACTTTTAAAACCGTCGCGAGTATGAAAAAATGATCAACATGGGGAAGTTGCGTATTTACAGCAGATTTCCATCGGTATATCACTTGCTCAATTCCGGTAAGTGGATGGAGAGCTACGAGCAGAAACGCACGTGCAAAATAGAGTGAAGTTCAAGTAGACATGCCGAGAAGTTCAAGTTCTTTACGTGGTGCATTTTTGAAGAATCTGTTTCACGATAAAAGGCGGAACGAATGATCACGCCATTTTTGACAAGAAAACAGCCAGGAATCAGAGAAAACCATCAACATGAAAAAGTTTCGCATTTTCTGTAGTTTTTTAACGGTATATTATTTGCCCCATTCCGATAAAGTTTGTAGAAATTATGGGGAAAATTACATTTTTCGCCATTTTCAAAATTGACTTAAAACCATAAAGAATTGGGAGAAACAATATATACCAAGAGTTTTGTACTTATTCAAGCTTTCCAATGCCATATCACTGGCTGGATTCGGACGTACGGTTAAAAAATTAACTCGAAAATACGAACTCGGTGGAACTTGTACCGTTTTCTAAATTACTCATAAACAGTTCAAAATTAGAAAAAAACTTTCAACATGAAAAAGTAGAGCATTCTCATAAGCTTCCCAACGCCATATCATTTAACTCAGTTGGATTAGCCGTTTAGAAGTGGAATAAAAAATACAAACTCGGCTATTCAGTTCGTGAAATTTTACGATTTTCAAAATTACTCTTTAACCATAGGGAATTAGAGAAAACTTTCAACATGTGGATGGAGCGGTTTTGCGGTAGCTTTCCAACTCCATATTGTTTGCCTCATTTTGATAAACTGTTTATAAATGCGATCGAAAATACGATAGCATTTTTGTATGAATAAAAACAGTTTTGAAAATTGCTCTTAAACCGCTTACATTTTGCCAAAAAAATAACTTGGGTCATGACACTCATGTTCATAGCTTTCCAACGGTATACCGCAAGCCCCATTTGGACACTTTTTAGCTGAAGTTCAACCTAGCACTCGGGGAATGTTAGGTTGTGTAACTCAGGAAGTTCAGGTTGTGATGAGAATATTATTTTGATCCCGTGATCAGAATAGTGTTTATGTGTGTGTCTGTGTATAGTTATTCTGATATTAGCAGAATAGTTATCAGAATATATATATAGCCGGTCTATTATACTAATATTAGCATAATAGTTATTCTAATAACACTTCCGCACTGCACGCTCAATGCCAGGTCACTGCATCCCTATCAAACGAGCACTGACATGTCACCAAAAAAAACTGCATGCATTTTTCGGCATTGTTTTCGCTCTAGTTTCTAAACCATTTGTCAGAACGACGCATATAATATATCATTGGATAGCTACGGAAAATGCGCAGCCTCGTCATGTTAAACACTTTTTGAGAATCATCGCGGTTTAAGAGCAGTTTCAAAAACAGTGCGCGCATGATGGGATGCACCGAGCGTATTTTTGTGATTTTTTCTAAACCACACATCATAATGAAGCAAACAATATGGCGTTGGAAATATATCATCAAGTCGCATCGTTTTCATATCTATTATTTTTTGTAATTTGTAACGGTTTAAGAGCAGTTTTAAATTTAGTAAATCGTGAAATTCTGTTTTTTTTTTGAATTTTTTTGCAATTTTTGTATTATTTTCACTACATTTTTTGAACCATTTGTCAAAGCGTCGCGTGTGATGCGACGTTCAAAAGCTATGGATGAGGCGCAACTTTTATATGTTGAAATGTGTTTGAGATTCCTTACGGTTTTTAGTGAACTTTGAAAATTGTGCGACTGATGACGAGAGGCAGCAGCCGTTTTTCATGAAATTTTTACAAACTATTGGTCAGAATGATTAAATTTACACAGGTTGGAAATATATTGATTAGGCGCAACTTTTTCATGTAGAACACTCTCTCTGATTCCTTACGTTTTAAGAGCAATTTTGATTTTAAAGAAATGCGGACACTGTTTTTTCGTGACACCAAAATCGTCGTATGTACTGGATCAGACACATGAACTGTCAGGACCCCGACTCGATGCCACATCGATCTAGCATGTAACACCTCATATCACTTTGCGGCCTCACGCACGGTATTCCCACGGGTGTCGTCTTACCTTTGCCCGGGACCGTTTGCGCCTTTTGGCACACGTATATGATAGTGTCGCTAGCATCCATATGGTAAGGAGCCCGGGCTGACATGGCTAGTTGTAAACCCAAAGTGGCACAGACTTACAGGGACAGGCATCCATGACCCAGCATCGAACGTGTCGGTCATCAGCAAGTGAATCCGGGCTGTAGCACTGGGCTAGCAGGACTCCGGTAAACCGGGGTGTAGCGGGCTAACAGGACTCCGGTATCCATCGCGTGACATTTCCCCAAAGGGACAGACACAGGAATGAAGAAGGACACATGTCGGCCAGCCTAAGTGTTCCGGAGCAGTAGCAAGCTACCAAGGCTCAGTGGAAACACTAGGAGACATTTCCCGGTAAGAGAGGCTACTAAGAATAAACAACTAGATAGTTAGATCCCACACATACCAAGCATTTCAATCATAAACACAATATGCTCGATATGTGCAAATACAACAAGGCATCACAACATGACTCTACAACACAATGTACTTTTATCTAAAAGCTCAGAGAGCCATACATAGCATACGCACAAGTACGGGTCACACGACCCACATTCAAGTCATACAAGCATACAAGCCAACAACGGAAGTAACTTGTCTGAGTACAGACAACTAGTAAAATAAAAGAGGCTTGGGGAAGCCTGGCTATACTACATGGTCCTTCACAAGCTCAGGATCACCACCTGGGCCTCAGTCTACTCATCGATGTCAACGTCTACGAAGAACCCATCAGAAGGGGTTGCAGCGTCTTCTGAAAAATGTAAATTAAAGCAACATGAGTACAAAGGTACTCAGCAAGACTTACATCAGATCCTACATACATGCACATTATCAAGAAGGGTTGGTGGGGTTACTGCAGCAAGCTAGCTTTGACTCTTGGCTAAGCTATCCTACGAGACACCAACTTGAAATGGTTTTGCGCACTCGAGTCCACTACACACCAACTCAATACACCACCGAGGATCCACCTCCGTCATCCTACGGAAGAGCCATCCTCGGCACTCATGCTTATCTTGAGATTTTTAGTAGTATCCTTTTACTTGTCTATGAACTGTATAGGCAACCAAGTAGTCCTTTACCGTGGACACGGCTATTCGAATAGATGATGTTAACCCTGCAGGGGTGTACTTCTTCATACACGCTCTCACCACTTACCGCCGTTTACATGACATGTACTCGGCAACCTTCAAGCGGAAGCCCAACGTGGGTGTCGGCCACGACCTACCTAAACACCTAAGTCTCTAGTCCAGGTTTATCGCCTATCCAGGTTCCATCCGCAGGGAGTCCGGCCGAGGTTTCCACATACGGCCCTGAACGATGTGTACAGGGTTCCCGAGATACCTAACGGGTATCCGGTACACCGTGCCACGTACCTACCGCATCACAGCCACCCCGCGGTCAGCGCTGTCCATGGCCTCCAGTAGGCTACAAACACCAGAAACTACTTGCAACTCCTGGACAGAGGACTAGGGTGAATAAGAAGCCGAGAGGGTCCATTGGTTTCGGGCCCAATGCATGGTAGTAGCCGATTCTTAAATCACACATACAGATCTCAGTGCTTAAGGACGGCTTCAATGAAACAACCCACCATGTACTCCTACATGGCCTCTCATCGATACCTTTACCAAATCGTGTTCAACGCATCACCCTCATTACCGGCATGATCATTTCATTCTAGCCCATCACCTAGATGAACCAGACCTGACACGACTCTAAGCATAGCAGGCATAGCAAGGTAGGAACAACACATACATATGGCTCAACCAACTCCTACACATGCTAGTGGGTTTCATCTAGTTACTGTGGCAATGATAGGTCATGCAGAGGAAATGGGTTCAACTACCGTAGCACACAGCAGTTTGAAACGCGTTATCTTAATGCAGTAAAAGAGAGCAGAAGCGAGAACATGGGATTGTATCGATATGATGAAATGGTTGGTTGCTTGCCTGATGGGTCGGTGCACTGGTATTGTTCTTCGTTGGGGTAATCACGGTACTCCTCGGAGGCAGAACCTACCGCAAAGAGCACCGATACACAACATCACCAAACAACATGCAACAATATGATGCATGCATGAGACATGGCAAAATGAGTGTATTGGGCTAATGCAACTAAGACCAGATGGGTTTGAACTAGTTTGAACCAAAGATTCAAGTTTCAAACTCATATGTGGCCCTTTAAAGTGCTTTATCTTATTCTGCACTAAACAGCAGGTTAACTTGCTTAAACATGCATGAAACCAGTACAGATGGATAGATTGGATTTTTCTGATCATTTTTGATATATAACACTTTGTATTTGGAGCTACAGATTAATTTCTATGATTTTTTGAAGTTTGTGGTATTTCCTGGAATTTCCTGTATAAAAATAATTCCAGTAAATAAATTATTACGTCAGCATTACGTCAGGATGACGTCAGCAGTCAACGGAACAGTCCAGGTCAAACCTGACTAGTGGGTCCCATGTGTCAGTGTAATTAGTTTAACTAAATATTGATTAAAACTAATCCTGATTAGTTAACAGAGCTGGGCCCCACCTGTCATTGACCCAGGGGGGTCAAACTGGGCCCACCCGTGGTCAAACGAGGGGTCAGCGGGGTCAACTCACCGGCGTTTAGCTGCCGGCGAGGCCGAACACGGCGGCGGGAGTGGTTTTGTGCATTCCGGCGACCAAATGAGCGGCGGAGGGCATCTACGTGTAGCTGGGAGCAAGCCGCAGCTCTTGGTGGTGGTGGTTGAGCTCGGGGTGGCCGGAAACGGCGCCAGCGACGAGCTTGGCGGTCGCCGGAGTTCGGCCGAGGTCGAACACGACGCTAGGGGGCACGGCGAGGCGCATGGAGTGGTGCTACGAATTCCTGCGAGTGCGGTGAGTGCATTGGACATGGTGGTGTGGCCAGTGGGTGGCCGGAGTTACGTCGGCGACGAGCTCCGCGGCGGCGCGTGCGGGTGAGCTACGTGCAGTCGCTACGGGGCTCGAGAGCGAGAAAGGAAGGGGGAGAAAGGTAGCTAGGCTCACAGCGGTCTCGAGGGAGCAGACGGCGCGGTCGGGGACGAGCTGGTGCGGCGGCGACGGCGAAGGGGATCTCCGGCGATGGCGGAGTTGGGCGAGTCAGTGCAGAGGCCTCGGGGCAAGCGAGCGCTCGGGGCTCGGCTAGCTCGACGAAGAGGAGGGCGGCGGAGCTCCTGGACACGACGGCACGGCACAAGGACGACGGAGAGCACGACTACGGCGACGGTGCGGCTACGGTGGCATCGGCCATGGTGCGGGAGAGCGAGGGAGAGAGGCAGGGGGAGAATGGATGTGTCCACAGGGTTCAGGGCAGGACGTGGAGGTCGTCCAGGCCAGCAGAGAGACGAGGGGAGGAAGCAGGACGACGGGCAGCTGCGTGGCGCGCGCTGGTGCCGCCGTCGAGCACCTGCCTGCCTGCCTGGCGAAGGCAAGCAGCTCGCTGGAGCGCCTGCTGGGCTAGGCCGGCTAGGTGGGCTGGCTGGTGGGCTGCCAGGTTAGTTCCCTCTCTCTTTTTATTTATCTTTTTTTGTTATTCTGTAACTTTGTGGACTTACTAAAAATACCTAAACAACTCCAAAATTCACCAAACTGCTCATGGCCATTAACTGGAATATATCCAGCATGGAATATTTTAGTTTGGGATTATTTGAGCATTTAAAATAATTTATATAATTTAAATGCCCAAACTCAAATACTTATGATTTAATTCAAAGACCTTAAGATGACCTAGAAAATTGTGCACCACTTTTGGCAGAGGTTCTGAACCAAGGCAAAAATGATCGACATTTTAGAAGGGCATTTCAGGTTCATTGAAAATATTTTCAGTAAACCCTAGTTGGTTTTAGAGGGGGTTGGGGGTTCTGTCATCCCCAATTCAAGTTTCTGTTGAGAAAAATAGACATGATGCAACACTCTAATGCATGAACTAGCTAGGGAGTGACATGAACGCACTGCTTCGGACTAAAATCCGCACTGCATCCGACAATGAAGTGAACTTCATGGTTTCTTTCGTCATTTTTCTAACCTTTTTCTGAAACACTAAACGCCTTGTGAGATGAGTGCCGTGCAAATCAAAAATAAAGTGAACCACAACACAAATCGAAGTGGGCTACATGGCTTTTTTGTTGTTTTCAAACTACTTTCTTATAAATACGTTCGAACTGAATTACCGAGGCTAGTGTACTACATTTTTTCCTAAGTGCCTTTTCAAAGTTTGCGCGGTTGGGATTAGTGAACTGCAGTATTATTTTTCATTTTTCCTTGTCACTTTTTTATGAATGCATCCTGCTGCTGAGACAAGGCAAGTGTAATACATCAACGGTTTCAACAGAGTGAACCACAATGCACTTCCTACGCCCATGCATCGGACTGCAAGTGCACCACAACAGATGCGCCTACTGCATTGCATGTGTATAGAACCGCAAACTGCAGCGGCGCTAGAAGCGAGCTGCACCCCGCAGCAAGTGTGTGGTGCTCCTGTCCCAAGTGAAGAGGAAGGGATCCTCGATCCTGCAGTACGCTCCATCCTGCGTGCACAGCCGAACTGCACCACCTATATTTTTCCTGCAAAAAAGGTCAAATGATCCCCAAGAGCAAAAAGAACAGTGGATTGCATTTTCTACTTTGATTTCTCTACTGAAAAAACACAAAAATGGTGAACTTCATCCACCAATTCTGTTTTTTCAGGATTTGTAGGCCGCACGCATGCGTGGGGGAGGCGGACTGCAAGCACGGTCGGATGAACGCACGCAGATGCCCTGTGCACCGCACGAGCGCGTTGCGTGAACTGTGCAGAGGGTAGGGGTGGAGGTCCTCCTCCGCTTCTCGCCTGAAGGAGACTGACGATCAGCCAAACAACAAGGAGCCACCGACGAGAACGAGAAGCCTCGATTTTTGGTGAGACACAAGTGAGCAGAAGTCAACGGGAGCTCACCATCCACCGATCCAGCGAACATAAGGTGAAGTACGCATAGGAGAGCTCGGCCGGGGGTTCAGATCCGTCTGTTGCCGGAGTCCAGGTGGCCCCTGGTGGTTTTCCCCAACCTCCACAGTGGCCTGACGCGGTGGTGGCCGACGTGTACTACGTCGTGCCATCACGGTGGATTGTAGGATGGGGAAGAGGTGCGCGGTCACACCATCCTTCTTGGTTGGGGGCGGGGGCGTCGTTGACAACATCGTTGTGGCCGGCCATCGCGGGGGCTGGATCCGCCCGCCAACTCCGGGCTGCGCGGGATGGTGGGCACCGGTAGGAGGCGGACTGGATTCTGCCGCGGCGGCGCAGCAGGAGGTCATCGGGGCAGGGGCTGTGGATCCATCCACCATAGCGCAGAAGGTGGTCGACGCCCACGGTGCTCGCGACAGGGTTGCGGCGGCGGCCTGGGAGGGCCAGCTGTGGCAGATCGACTGTCGGCGCGTGTCGTGGTGGTGGGCACGCGGTGAGGTGGGAGGGAGGTGGGGCGGCAGCACGAGGGAGGGAGGTGGTGGTACGGCGCGGTGGAGGGAGGTGGCGCGGCGTCTAGGGGATGGAAGGTGGTATGCGCGTGGTGGAAGGAGGCAGTGCGGGGTGGGGTGAGCGCTGCCCTGGTTGAAGGAAGAGGTGGAAGGAGCGGGTGGAGGGGAGAAGTCGTGGGTGGAGGAAGGAGGTGGACGGTTGGGGTCATGGTCGTGCGGGAGGTGGGTCGGGGTGTCAGCAGAATAAGCTTTTTTTTAGCAAAATAAGATCTTAAGGGTGTTATATATATATAACAAACGTGGCGTGTAATATATTTCTGGAAAGCTCTTGACATCCACATTACAATCATATAATTTGTTTTTGCAAAAAAGTTATGGTTTAAGAGAGTTTTGAAAAAACCATTTTTAAAAAAACCGAACACATGAATCATATTTTGGATTTAATTTTCAAACTATTTGTCAGAATTGAGCAAATGAGATGGCGTTGGGAAGCTTGTGAAAATCCGCATCTTCCATATATAGAATGTTTTTTCAAATTTTGTATGATTTAAAAGTAATTTGAAAAAGGTGAAATTTTGGGTCAAATGTATTTTTGCGATTTTTTGGAAATGGTTTGTCGGATCGATGCAAATGATACGGCGTTAGAAAGCTATGCAAAATGCGCAATTTTTGCGTATAGAAAGTATTTTTCCAATTCCTTACGGTTTAAATTCAAATTAGAATACGGTGAAATTGATTTCGAACGTGGTTTTTTTTAAGTTTATCAAAATGGGGCAAATAATATACCATTGGAGAGATATCTAAAATGCGAAACTTTGCCATGCTAAAAGTTTTCTCAAATTCCCAATCGTTTAAGAGTAATTTTAAATACGACGAGACCTTAGTGCGGGTTTCTCGTCCGAAAAATAGAGTAGCCGTACTGATCTCAGTGCGGGTTTAAGCTGACACTGTCGTACTTGATTTTACAGTCACAAAGTGCTAAAAAACATTGAACTTGTGTTTTTTATTCTTTGGATTTTTATGTTGTGTACTTTTGTGATTATAATGCAAGAACTTAAAGGTGGTTTCTTATTCTAATTAAACTTTGAGCTATCTAAAACTTATGTATTTTTTCCTGGACTTATTTGGGACGTCATGTTGAACTTATTACTTTTTTAATCATGAATCTCTCGTGTTTCCTTTTTTAAGTCGCTTTTTTCTTTCAACTATACAGCTATAACATTTTCTTTCTCGAACTTACTGTCTCTCGAGTAAGGACCGATGCAATGTTTTTATTTGAACTGGTATCAAATTTCTCAATAGACATATTGAACTTTTCCCGTGTTTAGTTATGCGTTGATGATATAATACCTATTGAACTGCTACACCAGAGCTAAAAATGTATCCATGTGAACTATTATTTTGCACTGAACTTTCATCAATCAACATACATCATTTTCCTTCATGTTCATACACATATTGCAGACATTACATACACATATACAGCTCCACGATCATACACAATTTTCTCTTGTAGCTTCTCCTTGCTTCCTTTAACACAAACATTCAATTGGAGAGAAAAGCACATATGATTTTAGATACAAAAATCACCTTCACGTCTACCAACTGGACTAATGTTTGCTTTCTTCAACTTCCATGGTCATACACAAGTTCATAAACTGTTGAGCAAAAGCTCTGTCCCATGAAGCTAAAAACAAATATAAAGTTGAACAATACGTTTAGGTTCAGTGCAGTGGAGGGAGGGAACGGAGGCAGCCTCCTGAGATGCAGCGTCGAACGGCTTGGCGTTCTCTCGTTGAATGGCCTGGGTTGGTGGCAGTGAACGGCTAGGGTGATGTAGCGACGGAGCCCTACCAGCAGGGGATAGCGTGGTGAGCTGAAGGCTCCATTTATGCAGGGCGAGCACCGGTCCTGCACTGTACTATTTAGAAAGGTGTACATGTACTTCTGAAAGTAATGGAATAGGGGTACCTATACTATTTAGAAAAGTTTGGAATTGGATCAGTACTAGTATGACTGGACAAGAAGTTCCTATTTGTAGTAGCACATTCCTAGTCCATGCCATGCCAATCATTGCACTTTCCTGAAATATTCATCTTGAAATAGCATTAGTTCAATGAGCTACATGTTGTTGATCATTACCAAAACCACCTAGGAATAATTGCACTTTCAATCTCCTCCTTATTGGTAATTGATGACGACATATAGATCAAAGCTTCGACAAATGATAATAAGATTTAAATGCATCATCGCTTTGAGAAGTATGTGATAAGAAAGAGCTCCCCCTAAATTTGTGCATTATTTAAGATTTTCTTTTGAATGCAAATGCATAATCGATTAGTATCATGGTTTACTCTTCCATGTCACATACATCTTGGTGGAGCGCTCAAAATGATAGCAATTTAAAGCATGCACTCATCACCAAGCAAAGTGAATAATCATATATGGATATAAGAGATAATATCATCCAAGCACACATTCAAGTAGCATATGACCAAAGACATGATCATTCAAGTATCTCACGCAAGGACATAAGGTATCAAACAAGCACACAACAAAGTTCAACCACGTAAAGTGCAAGAGAGACAAAAAGCAACAATCTCTCGAAGCCTATGATCTATACATATTTCTCCCCCTTTGGAAACAATTTACCAAAAAGTTCAAATATGCATAGTGCTATGCGTCTCTCAGGCTTGGTCTCCATGAGGTGGTGTAGAGATGACTCCAAGGACGAAGGCTTCTGTTGATGTAGCTGGAGCTGGTGAAGTAGGTGCTGGAGGTGGCACTGAAGCTGTAGCTGCTGGTGCTGATGTGGTAGCTCTAGTATCAGGTAATGGCACTGCAGCTAACCTCTGACCTCTTGGCACATGCGGCGATGCGCTCAACGTGTCTTCGCCATCCGATCTTGGCCACCTACCATGGGACAACTTTCCTGGCCGCACCTGTTCCACCCACTCGGAGGTGCAGGTGTAGTTCGACATTGAGTCTCTATGCTGGTACTAATACGTGTGATGCTGGAGGGAAGACGTAGATGCTCATCACGGTGCCATGCCCATTCCCGATGCTTCCCACATTACCGTGGCACTATGCTCAGCACGTGGTTGTTCTATGATAGGGGCACTCTGCAAAGGGTGCAGCAGCACAACAATGGGCGACGGCTTGCCATCAGGGATTGTATACCTCGGCTTGCAGGCGTTGTTGGTGACTTGGGTGCGGTAGATAGGGAGTTCGTCGACACGGACAAGTTTGTGTCGCAGCAGAAGCTGCTCCTAGAAGGTGCAGCCAGCTACTACGGACGGAATCATGCTGTGAAGCCGCTCCTCTGACATGAAATCTGGCTGTAGTCCGAAGCTGTAGAGCAAGTTGCAAAACTGAAAAAGAAAACACAGGTGAGAATTTGGGTTGCGTTAGACTATCGGCACCGCATCTATCAACAGGCTAATGTTTTGTTTGACAAAATTACATGCAACGGTTTATCCTATATTACAAAAATAGAATGTCTGTAATTGCTTTCTCTTCTGTCCATCTTGGTTATGTTTTCCTTGCCGGTGGTATATTTGTATAGTTCAACATGCGTCTAAGTTACTCCATACAGACCTCACCCAAGAACTTGCAAGTTGGTGATGCCCTCGACATTTTGTTCGATGCATTTTTAACTCCCTCTTATTTATACATATACAATAGAGAGTCATCGGTGTCATCTTTCTGCTGCTCCTGTTTCTTACCAATGGCACATGCACGCAACCCGATCAAGGTTCTGGCAAAAGTTGTATAAGTCCGCATCTTTGTAGTTGATACCATCCACGTCTTTGTAGCCCATATCACCGTAGAGCAACGAGCATCTTCCTGTTGCCTCCACAGATAGATTTTGTGAGTTATTTCACCTCCAGTCTCAGCGTAGTGGTCTCTTTGTATCTGTCAAATTTTACCCTTTCAACCCTTCTTAAGAATTCAACCAAAATGGATACCAATATATCAACTAGCTTAGTTGTTGCTTATTACTATTTGCAACAGAGTTTGATTTAACAAGGTATGGACAAATCCTTGAATTCCATTGGACCCACTGGATACTCTCTGTATTTATCTTTCCAGAGTTCTTGACTGGATTTAAAATTGTGTCTGATTCATCATAAAGGAAAGAATGAGGTAAATCTCTACTGCTTGTCTTCGTTGATAGTTGTCAACTAATTCTAGCGGTATTCTAAAAATCTGCATGCTAGAATTAGTAGCTTATTTCATTTTTGTTTGTGCATGCTTGCAATAATACTTTTTGAAGCAATATGAAGGAGCTAACCTCTTGCTTAAAACTAATTTCATTTGCTTGTTGTATCTACAATTTCATTAAATGTAAACTCCACTCATTGGTTACATCAATATTGAGCTTGCAAAATTAAATCACCTCTACAACATCTGCTGTGACTAATACTCATGTTTTATCAAATCAACTTTAGTATCTGTGTATATAAGTGCCCTCAAAAAAATACGTGTATATAAGTACCGATGCTTATAGCACTAAGAATCATCTTCGGAATACTAATTGCAAAGTATTTTTTATTTGGCGTGTACTTGACCACATGACAATTTCTTGCCAACAGCCCCAAAATATGCCAGCATTTTAATGATTGTTGAAACCAAGCCATTTAGCATATAGAAGCATACTAGATGTCCCGCGGCAACGCGTGGGGTATCCATCTAGTATTCATGATATTGATGCCAAAAGATGCAAAGTTGATAATGATAGTGCAACATACTTGTGGCACTGCAGGGTAGGTCATATTGGTGTAAAGTGCATGAAGAAACTCCATGTAGATGGGATTTTGGAATCACTTGATTATGAATCATTTGATACTTTCGAACCATGCCTCATGGGCAAGATGACTAAAACTCCGTTCTCCGGAACAATGGAGTGAGCCAATGACTTATTGGAAATAATACATACCGATGTATGCGGTCCGATGAGTGTTAAGTCACACGGCAGGTATCGTTATTTTCTGACCTTCACAGATGATTTGAGCAGATATGGGTATATCTACTTAATTAAACACAAGTTTGAAACATTTGAAAAGTTCAAAAGAATTTCATTACGAAGTGGAGAATCGTCGTAACAAGAAAATAAAGTTTCTACGATCTGATCGTGGAGGCGAATATTTGAGTTACGTGTTTGGCCTTCATTTAAAACAATGTGGAATTGTTGCACAACTCACGCCACCTGGAACACCACAGCGTAATGGTTTGTCCGAACATTGTAACCGTACTTTATTAGATATGGTACGATCTATGATGTCTCTTACCGATTTACCACTATCATTTTGCGATTATGCATTAGAGACAATTGCATTCACATTATCCGTTGAGACAACACCGTATGAACTGTGGTTTGGTAATAAACCTAAGTTGTCGTTTCTTAAAATTTGGGGTTGCGACACTTACGTCAAAAGGCTTCATCCTGATAAGATCGAACCCAAATCGGAGAAGTGCTTATTCATAGGATACCTAAGGAAACAATTGGGTACACCTTCCATCACAGATTCGAAGGCAAGATCTTTGTTGCAGAGAATGGGTACTTTCTAGAGAAGAATTTCTCTCGAAAGAAGTGAGTGGGAGGAAAATAGAACTTGATGAGGTAATTGTACCTTCTTTCTATTTGTAAAGTAGCTCATCACAAAAAATCGTTCCCATCATGCCTACACCAACTAGAGAGGAAGCTAATGATGATGATCATGAAACTTTAGATCAAGTTAACTACTAAACCTCGTAGGTCAACCAGAGCACAGAGTGGTACAGTAGTCCTATTCTGGAAGTCATGTTACTAGACCATGGCAAACCTACGAACTATGAAGAAGCTATGATGAGCCCAGATTCCGATAGATGGCTTGAGGCCATGAAATCTGAGATAGGATCCATATATGAGAACAAAGTGTGGGCTTTGGTCGATTTGCCCGATGATCGGCAAGCCATAAAGAATAAATGGATCTTCAAGAAGAAGACTGACACTGATGGTAACGTTACTGTCTACAAAGCACGACTTGTCGCAAAAGGTTTTTGACAAGTTCAAGGAGTTGACTACGATAAGACTTTATCAACCGTAGTGATGCTTAAGTCCATCCGAATCATGTTAGCAATTGCCACATTTTATGAAATCTGGCAAATGGATGTCAAAACTGCATTCCTTAAATGGATATCTAGAAGAAGAGTTATATATGATGCAACCAGAAGGTTTTGTCAATCCTAAAGGTGCTAACAAGGTGTGCAAGCTCTAGCGATCCATCTATGGACTAGTGCAAGCATCTCGGAGTTGGAATATACACATTGATGAGGTGATCAAAGCATATGGTTTCATACAGACTTACGATGAAGCATGTATTTACAAGAAAGTGAGTGGGAGCTCTGTAGCATTTGTGATATTATATGTGGATGACATATTGTTAATTGGAAATGATATAGAATTTCTCGATAGCATAAAAGGATACTTGAATAAGAAATTTTTAATGAAAGACATCGGTGAAGCTGCTTACATATTGAGCCTCAAGATCTCTAGAGATAGATCAAGACGCTTGATAAGACTTTCAATGAGTACATACCTTGACAAGATTTTGAAAGAGTTCAAAATGGATCAGTCAAAGAAGGAGTTCTTACCTGTATTGTAAGGTGTGAAGTTGAGTAAAGACTCAAAATCCAACCACGGCAGATGATAAAGAGAGAATGAAAGTCATTCCCTATGCCTCTGCCATAGGTTCTATAAAGTATGCCATGTCGTGTACCAAACATGTTGTGTACCTTGCCATGAGTTTGGATGGGAGGTACCAAAGTAATCTAGGAGTGGATCATTGGACAGCGGTCAAGAACATCCTGAAGTACCTGAAAAGCACTAAGGAAATGTTTCTCGGTTATGGAGGTGATAAAAAGTTCATCGTAAAGATTTATGTTGATGCAAGCTTTGACACTGATCTAGATGACTCTATGTCTCAATCTAGATACGTATTGAACGTGGGAGCAATTGGCTAGAGTAGCTCCATGCAGACCATTGCACACATAGAAATTTGCAAAATACATACGGATCTGAATATGGAAAACCCGTTCACTAAACTTCTCTGACAAGAAAAACAAGATCACACCTTAGTACTCTTTGGGTGTTAATCACATAGCGATGTGAACTAGATTATTGAATCTAGTAAACCCTTTGGGTGTTGGTCACATGGCGATGTGAACTATGGGTGTTAATGATACGTCTCCAACATATCTACTTTTCCAAACACTTTGCCCTTGTTTTGGACTCTAACTTGCATGATTTGAATGAAACTAACCCGGACTGAAGCTGTTTTCAGCAGAACTGCCATGATGTTGTTTTATGTGTAGAAAAGGAAAGTTCTTGGAATGTCCTGAAAATCCACGGAGGCACTTTTTGGATTTAATAAGAATTATTGGGCGAAAGAAGTACACCAGGGGGCCCACACCCTATCCACGAGATAGGGGCTCCCCCCTCCTCGGCGCGCCCCCTATCTCGTGGGCCCCCTGGACCTCCACCGACCTCAACTCCAACTCCATATATTCATGTTCGGGGAGAAAAAAAATCAGAGAGAAAGTTTCGTCGCGTTTTACGACACGGAGCCGCCGCCAAGCCCTAATCTCTCTTGGGAGGGCCGATCTGGAGTCCGTTCGGGGATCTAGAGAGGGGGATTCGTCGCTGTCGTCATCATCAACCATCCTCCATCACCAATTTCATGATGCTCACCGCCGTGCATGAGTAATTCCATCGTAGGCTTGCTGGACGGTGATGGGTTGGATGAGATTTACCATGTAATCAAGTTAGTTTTGTTAGGGTTTGATCCCTAGTATCCACTATGTTCTGAGATTGATGTTGCTATGACTTTGCTATGCTTAATGCTTGTCACTAGGGCCCAAGTGCCATGATTTCAGATCTGAACCTATTATGTTTTCATGAATATATGTGTGTTCTTGATCCTATCTTGCAAGTCTATAGTCACCTATTATGTGTTATAATCCGACAACCCCGAAGTGACAATAATCGGGATACTTCTCGGTGATGACCATAGTTTGAGGAGTTCATGTATTCACTATGTGCTAATGCTTTGTTTTGGTTCTCTATTAAAAGGAGGCCTTAATATCCCTCAGTTTTCGCTAGGACCCCGCTGCCACGGGAGGGTAGGACAAAAGATGTCATGCAAGTTCTTTTCCATAAGCATGTATGACTATTTACGGAATACATGCCTACATTACATTGATGAACTGGAGCTAGTTCTTTGTCACCCTATGTTATAGCTATTACATGAGGAATCGCATCCAGCATAATTATCCATCACTGATCCATTGCCTACGAGCTTTTCACATATTGTTCTTCGCTTATTTACTTTTCCGTTGCTACTGTTACAATCACTACAAAACCCAAAAACTATTATCTTTACTTTTGCCACTGTTACCTTTATTATCATACTACTTTGCTACTAAATACTTTGCTGCAGATACTAAGTTATCCAGGTGTGGTTGAATTGACAACTCAACGGCTAATACTCAAGAATATTCTTTGGCTCCCCTTGTGTCGAATTAATAAATTTGGGTTGAATACTTTACCCTCGAAAGCTGTTGCGATCCCCTACACTTGTGGGTTATCAAGACTAATTTCTGGCGCCGTTACCGGGGAACATAGCTCTATTCTCTGAGTCACTTGGGATTTATATCTATTGATCACTATGAAGAACTTGAAAGACGACAGGACTACTATTTTGCCCTCAACTACGAGGGGAGGTAAGGAACTGCCATCTAGCTCTGCACTAGATTCTCCTTCCGTTATTAGTAAGCTTGCGACACCTAAACCTGCTACTGCTATGAATTCTGGTATGTCGCATGTTATTGATGATGCCACTTCTACTATGCATGATGAAACTACTTCTGTGCGTGATACTACTTTGCCATTAGGTGAATTTCTTGATGAGCAACTTGCTAGAGTTAGGGGGAATGAAAATATTGAAGATGCTATTATTGATGATAGTGATGATGAAAATTCTCCCAATGATTATGAATTTCCTGTTTTTCCTCAGGGTTGTGTTATGAATGAAGAAGCTGCTAGAGCTATCTTTGCTTGCAATGATAGATATGATCTTAAGAAATTATTAGCTAAATGGAAGCAGCAGTCTCTTAATGCTAGAATGAAACCTGACCCTGCTTTTGCTACTTCACCTATCTGTGTTACTGATTAGGATTATGAATTCTCTGTTGATCTTGAGATTATCACTTTAGTTGAATCTGATCCTTTTTATGGCCTTGAATCTGAAACTGTTGTGGCACATCTTACCAAGTTGAATGATATAGCTACCCTGTTTACTCATGATGAGAAGTCTCGCTATTATTATATCCTTAAGATATTTCCATTCTCATTAAAGGGTGATGCTAAGACTTGGTACAATTCTCTTGCTCCTGGTTGTGTGCGTAGTCCCCAGGATGTGATTTATTACTTCTCTGCTAAATATTTCCCTACTCATAAGAAACAAGCTGCCTTGCGGGGAATATATAATTTTGTGCAAATCAAAGAAGAGAGTCTCCCACAAGCTTGGGGGAGGCTTCTCTGGTTACTTAATGCTTTGCCTAATCATCCTCTCAAGAAAAATGAAATACTTGATATCTTTTATAATGGACTAACCGATGCTTCCAAGGACTACTTGGATAGTTGTGTTGGTTGTGTTTTCAGGGAAAGAACAGTCGACGAATCTGAATTACTATTGAATAATATGTTGGCTAATGAAAATAATTGGGCTCTCCCTGAGCCAATTCTTGAAGCAATTCCTGAACCAATTGAGCCAACTCCTGAGCCTATTCCTAAACCCACTCCGAAGAAGAGAGGTGTTTTATTTCTCAGTCCCGAAGATATGCAAGAGGCAAAGAAATCAATGAAAGAAAAAGGTATTAAAGCTGAAGATGTTAAGAATTTACCTCCTATTGAAGAAATACATGGTATTAATATACCGCCTATTGAAGAACCATATTGTCTTGATAATCCGACACAGGTAGTAAAGGTAAATTCTCTCTATAGATATGATAAATTTGAAATCCCCTCTACTAAATTTCATAGCCCGTGCTTAGATGAATTTGATGACTTTATGGATAGATAAGAAAATTTTAATTCTTATGTTGGTAGAGAGTTAAAGAATAATGCTTTCGACATAGGACGCATGAGCGATAACATGGCTAGAGTTAAAGGTGAACTCAAACTCATTAGCAAATATGCTTCTATGGTTGCTACTCAAGCTGAGCAAGTACTCAAAGCTCAAAATGATTTGCTTGATGAATTAAATAATAAAAATGATTTTGCTGTTAGAGTGGCTACTAGAACTGGTAGAATGACTCAGGAACCTTTGTATCCTGAAGGCCACCCTAAGAGAATCGAGCAAGATTCTCAGAGAAATAATTTAGAGGCACCTAATTCTTCTAAAAAGAAGAAGAAGAAAAACAATAGGACTTTGCATGCTTTTAGTGAACCTACTGTAGACACACCTGAGAATCCCAATGATATTTCTATTTCTGATGCTGAAACACAATCAGGTGATGAACATGAACCTAGTGATAACGTTAATGATAATGTTCATTTTGATGCTCAACCTAGCAAAAACAAAGCTGTAGAGATTGAACCTGCTGTTGATCTTGATAACTCACAATCAAAGAATCAACGTTACAATAAGAGAGACTTTGTGTCACACCCTGATTTTCATGCCACAACACTTGAGCTAATAAATCATGATAAAGTGTGGTTTGACAAAAAACTTTTGCATCAATTGGCTTTTAGTTGGAGTTGGTTTTCTCTCTGTGTTTCAAGTGCTCTTTAAAGTTAACACAACTCCACCTTCTATACTTCATCTCCTTGCCCCAAACTTCTGCCCAATGATGCCATGTGTATAGAGCAATATAGTATTTTCTTACAAAAATAATTTGGCCAAAAAGTATTTTCAAAAATTAGTTTTCCAAAACCCCCTGAATTAAGGTTTGCACTGCAAGTACTTGATTTGGGGTATGAAAAATATTTCAAAGAGTATATTTGAAACCTATTAGATATAGGACTTCCATAAACCACAAAAATATAATTTAGAAGTTATTTTCCTATTTTATTTAAAGGCTTTTTCTTTAGGCCAGAAATGGTCTTTAATAGGTTAAAATAATTTTAATACTTTAAAAATATTTGTGAAAATTTAGGGAAACTCAGTGGACATATATTGTCCATATACAAGAGTTTCAACACATGGTTATGTTCAAAATATTGGTCAAACCCCTCAAAAACCCTTTCTGGATATTTCAAGCTTTTGAAATATTTACAAAAGAAATATTCTCTAAAAATTCCAAGAAACTTATAGCATGTCAAATATGACATATTAGATGATATTGCCAAGTATCATGTCTTGGAGAACAATATAACATCATCAAATCCCCTCAAAACCATTTCTGTCCATTTTGAAGTTTGAGCAACTTTACATTGCCAAACATTTCCAAATGTTCTCAAACCTTGTGAACATGCTCCAATGTTCTAATTATTCATCTAGGACAAGTGGCACAAGTTGGAGAACAAGCTAACCTGATCAAAGTGCCCTAAAACCCTCTCTGTCCAGAATCAAATTTGAACAACTTTACATTGTCAACTTTATCATTTTGCTCTCAACTTTTGTGAGCATGTTCACATGACCAAATGAGGCCACTACACCAAGTGGTGCATCAAGGTGTTACGCCCCTGATTTAATCGTACACTAATCATACACGCAAACTTGTACGATCAAGATCAGGGACTCACGGGAAGATATCACAACACAACTCTACAAATAAAATAAGTCATAAAAGCATCATAATACAAGCCAGGGGCCTCGAGGGCTCGAATACAAGTGCTCGATCATAGACGAGTCAGCGGAAGCAACAATATCTAAGTACAGACATAAGTTAAACAAGTTTGCCTTAAGAAGTCTGGCACAAACTGGGATACAGATCGAAAGAGGCGCAGGCCTCCTGCCTGGGATCCTCCTAACTACTCCTGGTCGTCGTCAGCAGCCTGCACGTAGTAGTAGGCACCTCCAGTGTAGTAGTCGTCGTCGACGGTGGCGTCTGGCTCCTGGGCTCCAACGTCTGGTTGCGGCATCCGAGAAGAAGAGGAAAACGGGGGAAAAGAGGGAGCAAAGCAACCGTGAGTACTCATCCAAAGTACTCGCAAGCAAGGATCTACACTACATATGCATGGGTATATGTGTAAAGAGGCGATATCGGTGGGCTGAACTGCAGAATGCCAGAATAAACGAGGGGGATAGCTAGTCCTATCGAAGACTACGCTTCTGGCAGCCTCTGTCTTGTAGCATGTAGAAGAGAGTAGATTGAAGTCCTCCAAGTAGCATCGCATAGCATAATCCTACCCGGCGATCCTCCCCTCGTCGCCCTGTGGAAAAGCGATCACCGGGTTGTCTGTGGAACTTGCCTGAGTGTGTTTTATTAAGTATCCGGTTCTAGTTGTCATAAGGTCAAGGTACAACTCCGGGTCGTCCTTTTACCGAGGGACATGGCTATTCGAATAGATAAACTTCCCTGCAGGGGTGCACCACATAACCCAACACGCTCGATCCCATTTGGCCGGACACACTTTCCTGGGTCATGCCCGGCCTCGGAAGATCAACACGTCGCAGCCCCACCTAGGCACAATAGAGAGGTCAACACGCCGGTCTAAATCCTATGCGCGCAGGGGTCTGGGCCCATCGCCCATTGCACACTTGCATGTTGCGAGGGCGGCCGGAAGTAGACCTAGCCCCCCTTATAAAAGAGTAGGCATTCCAGTCCAATCCAGCGCGCGCCACTCCGTCGCTGACGTCAAGAAGGCTTCAGCTGATACCACGACGTCGAGTGCCCATATCTTTCCCGCGTAGTTGGTTAGTGCGTATAGGCCAGTGGCCAGACTCAGATCAAATACCAAGATCTTGTTAAGCGTGTTATTTTGAAGTAACCACGGACGCCGACCAGGGCCAAGCCCACCTCTCTCCTAGGTGGTCTCAACCTGCCCTGTCGCTCCGCCGCATAGTAACAGTCGGGGGCCGTCGGGAACCCAGACCCACCTCTACTGGGATGGAGCCACCTGTCCTTCCAGCCCCCACATCGGAATCACTTGCGGGTACTCAACGAGATGACCCGACTTTAGTCACCATCTGTATAGTATGTATATATGTATAGTATATACCCATGATCACCTCCCAAGTGATCACGGCCCAATAGTATAGCAAGGCAGACTGACAACAATGTAGGGCCAATGATGATAAACTAGCATCCTATACTAAGCATTTAGGATTGCGGGTAAGGTATCAATGACTGTAGCAACAATGACAGGCTATGCAACAAAATAGGACTAACCGAATGTAACATGCTACACTACTCTAATGCAAGTAGTATAGAGAAGAATAGGCGATATCTGGTGATCAAGGGGGGGCTTGCCTGGTTGCTCTGGCAAGAAGGACAAGTCGTCAACACCGTAGTCGAACTTGGGGTCGTCGGCAGTCTCGGGGTCTATTGGAAAGAAGTAACGGAGAGGGAACACAATAAATAACAGAGCAATCAAAGCATCACAAAGTGTAACAAGGCAATACGCGGTGTCCGGTGTGCCCTAGCACGGTAGTAGGTGATACCGGCGAAAGGGGGAAACATCTGAAGCATTCCCGGAGTTTCGCGTTTTCGGTCAGAGGAACTGGAGGGGGAAAGTTGCGAGTTTGATAGGTTAGGGATGTGTGGCGGACGAACGGGCTACGATCCCGATTCGTCTCGTCGTTCTGAGCAACTTTCATGTACAAAGTTTTTTGATCCGAGCTACGGTTTATTTTATATGATTTTCTAAAGTTTTAAAATCATTTTTAAAATTTATATAATTAATTTAATCCAACATTATCCAGAATAGTGTTTGCTGACGTCATCATGATGTCAGCAGTCAACAGAGGTGTTGACTGGTCAAACTGATGTGTGGGTCCCGCATGTCATACTCTGTTTATTCTAATTAGGTTTTAACTAATCTAATTACTGTTTAATTAATTAACAATACTTAAATAGGTTAACTAAACAGGATTAATTAAGTTAATTAATTAACTAATATTTTTATTTATTATTCCTTTTTTTAATCTCTCTTTTTTTAACGTTCCAGGGGTAGGCCCCATGTGTCATAGGCACAGGGGCCATAGTGGATTCGGGCAACGGTTAACGGGGCGGGCACCAGTTGCGGGCGCTCGTGCCCGAGGGAGCACGGCGGTGCAAGGCACCATGGCACGACGGTAGATCGAGGCTGCGGTGCAGCAACGGTTGAGGCGAAACAGCGCGGCAGTAGCGGCCAGGGGGAGCGGCGGGCACCCGCGGCAAGCTGTGCGGGGCCGCCGAGCTAGGCGAGCAGCGGGGGGGCGCAGGTGCGGGACGGCGAGGTCCGGCTGGCGAGCAGGGTAGCGGGCGCGGGGTCGTGCGCGCGGGGGCAGTGAATGGCGCCAGCGACACGGATCAAGGGGGAGAGGCCGATGGCTTCACCAGCGTTGAAGAGAAGCGAGGTGGCGAGGCTCGGGGGCGACCCGTGGGGAGGAGATGAGGAGGCCACGGCGAGGTCGATCCGGCGCAGGGCGGCGGCAGCGGGGCAGCGCCACCGAGGCGGCGCCTAGCACCGGCGATGATGACGGTGTCAGGGGCGACGCATCCAGGTCGGGGACGAGGAAGCAGGCCGGCGAGGCTCCGGCATCGAGGTGGTCGTGCAGCGGCGGGGCGGTGCATGGTCGCCATCGACGCATCGAAGTCAAGCCCCTCCTCGATCCAGATGGGATCGGGAGGAGGGGAGAGGGAGAGGCGAGTGGGGGGAGTAGGGTTGCTGTAGTGGCTAGGGTTTCGGTGAGTGGGGATAAGGGGAGTGGGGTGGGCCAGCATCGGTGGGCCGGTTGACTAGGCTAAAGCCCAGTTGGGCCAGGGGGGCCTTTCCTTGTTTTTCTTTCGTTTTCTGTTTTGCATTCCTTTTCTTATTTTCTTTTCTGTTTTATTTATTTTTGTTAGCAAAACACCTTTACAAAAATATAACCCCTACTCCTAAATTAGCATAATAACATAGGCCACCTACTCCAAAAAGTTTGGTGATTATATAAACTAGATTAACATCTGTTTAGTATTTAAAAGCATTTAACTAATTGTTTTGCTTCTGTTTTACTTACTATAGTTCATTTAAATACTTTACATAAGTGTGGTTTCTTCACCAATATTTAATATGGATTATCTGGCTTACTCCGAACATTTTTGTTTTAATATTTGAAAACTTTTATTGTTTGCCTGATTTTGAATTTGAATTGGAATCGGTTTCGAACTAACTCGAGATTAGCCACTGTGATCAAAGTGAGGTGGCATCATTAGCAGAGAATTACTGTAGCTTAATTATCCGGGCGTCACAATTCTCCTCCACTACAAGAAATCTCATCCCGAGATTTAAGAGGGGGACTAGGGGGGAAAGGTCTTGTTAGGAAATCCTAACGAATCTTCTCGTCTTTGGTTTCTCTTCTTGAATAGGTGGATCCATTACGTTGAAGTCTTCATTTCTCTGCTCCAGGTCATCATGGTGAAGTCGGCGTCCTTTCTTCAGGAACTCCATCGTACTTACGAAAGAATAAGGGGGTTATTCCAGGGGAACAGACCTCTGTAAGGCTGACTATCTAGTCGATAACATCGGGGAAGGTGGCGGAAAGTAACTCTCGAATTGAAACTTAGAAAATATCGAGAGCAAAGTAAGGCGGTATCATGGAAAGTTTCAAGCGGGCAGGAATGCTCGATGCCTGTTACAGGGTGTGAAAGGGGTTTAAAGCAACGGGAATAAGTATTGTGTCTGATATCAGACTTGAAGGTGGCTCGTGAATTACATACGAGGCCACGGACGAGGAATAACTTTGACAATAAGGTGTGCAGGAGAGTCAGGTTTCGATCCAGTGGACCTGTGGGTTATGGGCCCACCATGTGGGTGAAAGTAGGAAGGGTGATGACATCTTGCACAGCCGCGACAGGGAGGCATGTCAGTGAATAGCTTGTCAACTATGCCGGCAACAATGTCAGTACCAAGGACGGGGGACGAAGAGAGCAATTTTCCTGCTTGACGAGGCGAACCAATTGACAAAGTTATCACCCATCGGTGGTTACCGGAATGTCATCAACAACAGTAAAAGGATCTTACAGACAGAGTGGTACAACAAGGTGCCTACCTAAGCAGGGAATTATCTCTGCTTAGTTAAGTCAGATTCAGGAAAGATTAAACAATAGAATGGAAAGGAAAACGCGACTATCAGATTAAACAGAACAATGGAAAGGAAAATTGTGATTACATAATTATTAGGAGTATATCCTTCCCATGTACAAGCAGAACATGGCATACAGGGTAGGAGAGCAAGTACCCAACCATTCAGATAAGAGGCAAGGATTAATCAAGATATTACCCATACAACGGTGTTTGGATAATTGATAAAGAAAATTTAGCATTATGCTTCAAATGCTTTTATTGAAAATCAAAGCTCCACAGACATGCTTCAAGATAGCATTGACATGGTCTTCAAGCAAAGGTCAGACTTCGAATACAAGAAGGATCCATCAGGAACAACTTGTAGAATAAGTTTTACAATTTCCTCACAGAAGAACGGATAGCCTTGCTAAAAGGAAAATTATAACAATAGGTCCTCTGGTCAGGTGTGCTAGGCATGACA
Source organism: Triticum dicoccoides (assembly GCF_002162155.2). Classification (NCBI taxonomy): domain Eukaryota; kingdom Viridiplantae; phylum Streptophyta; class Magnoliopsida; order Poales; family Poaceae; genus Triticum; species Triticum dicoccoides. The sequence continues at coordinate 229,121,135 of NC_041387.1, read as the reverse complement.
TCACCTTACCAACACATATAAAGACCAATGTTATAACTCTTGGAAATATGTTCCAACCATCATATCTGATCGAGATTCAGACCTGATTAGTGCTAGGATACCTCAGACTCGGGATGCCTGAGAAGAAAAGGTGTAACGCAAATTGACGAGATGACAATGTAAGATCCTCGGGAAATGAACTATGGAAGCGAGTTTCGAAACAAGATTTCATCATTAAACCAAGGAGAGGATGAGGAGGTGGCTGATGGACTCAGCGACAATCCATCGAAATTTCCAGAAAGATGATTTTCCATAGTTATGTGAACAAGGAGATAACACTTGTCGGGTCAAATGATATAATGATGTATGCTCGAGGAAAACATACACAAATAAATATTGATTGAAAAGTGCACCCGAAGTATGGGTTGGGTTGCACGACCAATGTCAGAATGGTGGTTCAATAACCAATAGTCTAAGGATGAACTGTCGTCTATTAACTTCAAAGAAATAGGGTTACCAGGAGTACAGAATCCAAGCAGCACCGTTCACTTGTTAGTATTCCGGTTAGAATCAACATTGGGACCAGGAGAGAATGGTGATGGTGAGAAGTATCACTATACCAAGAAATTTTAAGAGGCGTAGCAATTCTCACAACCTTCTTGACATAAAAGATGGTATTACTCCAAGGTGAAGAAGAACAAATGCTGGATAGCAAGGAACTCAAGATTCAATCCAAAACATGAACACGTTTGTGTTGAGGGAAGACAAGGATGTGGTCGATGATAACACAATCATCGAGGGGCAAGGATGGTATTTCCCATCATGAATTTGATTGATATCCTGGAAGGAGTTCAAAATGTTGATGATGATAACGACACAATTGTCGAGAGATTTCATGAAGGTGTAATCGATCGGCGATGACATCAAATCAAAGGACTGATGAAGCGAAAGGTTATTGGAACCACGAGTACGACACGAACTCAAAATCAAGCTTGTTGTTCAAGGCGAAATGATATGACGAGGAAAATCGACGTAAGCTTAGCTCATCGCCGAAAGTGGTGCTCCGGAAATAAGGACCAGATAGCACAGTTAAGATCAGCACGATACTGATATAGCCGAGCAGGCTAGGAATGACGGATCGAGTACAAACTCGTAAGCAAAGAAGAATAATAAGAGCTGTTTAGTCATGGTGCGAACTCGATTCATTTATCGGTGTCCTTGAGGGTTTAATAACTCAGAGCCTGTGAAAAATTGGAATCAATGAGAATGTAGCACTTGATGAAGACCTCGTAAGAAGTTATGCAGTTTCATGATAATCTTGAGATGCCAGGGGGTAATACTCGACGACAAATCAAAGTAGAGGTTGGACTGGGGTATTACTCTGCAGAAGACAAGTGCTTAAACATGCACGAGAAATGGTATCTAAAGGAGAACATGGTCAGAACCACGATTGCAAAGGATCAATTCACCGATACCAGAAGATATTATATCAAGGAAATAGTTATTATTACAAGAAGATTCCATGATAGGATCTACATCGTGTCCATGGGCATGAACACAAAGTTCAAGGTCAACTCCCACTTCTCTAATGCATAACCTTTCACTCACTTCTCGCCTTCGACGAAGTTGTAGTGTTGAAATTTTATGTGGCATAACATCAGTAGATTATGACCCGTAGTAGTTTCCGAGTTCACAAGATTAGAAAAGGCATAGGTTCAACCCATCGGGGCCTCTTAGGAACATATACCACAAACTTCAGAAGTAGATAACACAAGCTCGAAAGCAGAGCATGTTCGACAAGTCAGAGGATACAATTTACCAAAGGCAATATGTACCCGAGAAAAGAATCACAAAGTTATTGGATACGAAGGACGTTGTCGGATGAAATCCATAAAGGATCTGGTGGTCCACAAGGAATCTGATGTGAGCATCGGTACTCAACCAGAAGAAGAAAGAATGCAAGGGGATCGAATTATAGAAACAACTGACTAACTCAAAGTTCAATTGCACAAGAATTATGAATTCCTAGTCAAGGGATTAGAAGCAACGCTCTGATTAGGGATGGATAAGTTGAAGAGTCTTAGGGGTACATTCGACGACCATCTGATTGGTCGATAAACAAATCATTTTCAAAATGACATCTCAGCCGGAAAGATAATTTTAAAAGAATCAACCGATGATTGCGTGCATTCACACTCATGTTGAATCAATAGGATCGAAATGACGATGTCAAAGGAGACTAATGAATGTTGCTAGATCTATGGGAAGCATCCATAATGCAAGCAGACAAGTATATGTAGAGCAATAGTTTTAAAGAGGATTCTCGAATGATCGGATAGAATTTCAAAGTATCAGATGAAACATATGAACAACTGGGGATGGATGAATACTCGATAAGTGTGAGTAATTATTTGCAGGGGTATTCATGTGGTAAAGAACTGCAAGGCAGTAGGCACAAAGTATTCTTGAAACAATAGAGAGAATTTCGATGTTTCTTGTAATAACAAGATCAACTAGGAAGCATTGTATGAATGGCGAGTATACGTGGTTATGCATAGGGGTTTATCGATGGAGGGGAATTGCAAAAGCGACGCCATAAAGTCTCAAGAGAACATCGGAGAGTATCTTCAGATTCTTCTGATGCAGCAGACGATCATCTGTAATAAGGAGCTCTCTAGGAGAAAGTATTATCGAGAACCTAGAGTCAGAGTTAGTATAATCGTTTAACCCGAATAGAAGAGATGTCAGAGTCCCAGAGTATAGGTCGAGGAATAAAAGATCCTACTACCACCCAATGGCGACGTGTGCCCGTAAGACACACAGCCATGTTAGTAAAAGTTTTGCAATGTCTAGACTTGACTTCGGCCAAGGAGTTGGAAAGGGGGATTCCTACAGGCAGTCGGCTCAGATACCAACTTATTATGCCCCCGATTTAATCATACACTAATCATACAGGCAAACGTGTACGATCAAGATCAGGGACTCACGGGAAGATATCACAACACAACTCTACAAATAAAATAAGTCATACAAGCATCATAATACAAGCAACAATATCTGAGTACAGACATAAGTTAAACAAGTTGCGAGGGGTCTGGGCCCATCACCCATTGCACACCTGCACGTTGCGAGGGCGGCCGGAAGCAGACCTAGCCTCCCTTATACAAGAGTAGGCGTTCCAGTCCAATCCGGCGCGCGCCGCTCCGTCGCTGACGTCAAGAAGGCTTCGGCTGATACCACGACGTCGAGTGCCCATATCTTTCCTGCGTAGTTGGTTAGTGTGTATAGGCCAGTGGCCAGACTCAGATCAAATACCAAGATCTCGTTAAGCGTGTTATTTTGAAGTAACCGCGGACGCCGACCAGGGCCAAGCCCACCTCTCTCCTAGGTGGTCTCAACCTGCCCTGTCGCTCCGCCGCATAGTAACAGTCGGGGGCCGTCGGGAACCCAGGCCCACCTCTACCAGGATGGAGCCACCTGTCCTTCCAGCCCCCACATCGGAATCACTTGCGGGTACTCAACGAGCTGACCCGACTTTAGTCACCATCTGTATAGTATGTATATATGTATAGTATATACCCGTGATCACCTCCCAAGTGATCACGACCCAATAGTATAGCAGGGCAGACTGACAAGAATGTAGGGCCAATGATGATAAACTAGCATCCTATACTAAGCATTTAGGATTGCGGGTAAGGTATCAATGACTGTAGCAACAATGACAGGCTATGCAACAAAATAGGACTAACCGAATAGTAACATGCTACACTACTCTAATGCAAGCAGTATAGAGAAGAATAGGCGATATCTTGTGATCAAGGGGGGGCTTGCCTAGTTGCTTTGGCAAGAAGGACGAGTCGTCAACATCGTAGTTGAACTGGGGGTCGCCGGCAGTCTCAGGGTCTATCGGAAAGAAGTAACAGAGAGGGAACACAATAAATAACAGAGCAATCAAAGCATCACAAAGCGTAACAAGGCAATATGCGGTGTCTGGTGTGCCCTAGAGCGGTAGTAGGTGATACCGGCGAAAGGGGGAAACATCCGGGAAAGCATTCCCGGTGTTTCGCATTTTTGGTCAGAGGAACCGGAGGGGGAAAGTTGCGAGTTCGATAGGTTAGGGATGTGTGGCGGATGAACGGGCTACGTATCCCGATTCATCTTGTCGTTCTGAGCAACTTTCATGTACAAAGTTTTTTGATCGGAGCTACGGTTTATTTTATATGATTTTCTAAAGTTTTAAAATCATTTTTAGAATTTATCTAATTAATTTAATCCAATGTTATCCAGAATAGTGTTTGCTGACGTCATCATGATGTCAGCATGACGTCAGCAGTCAACAGAGGTGTTGACTGGTCAAACTAATGTGTGGGTCCCGCGTGTCATACTCTGTTTATTCTAATTAGGGTTTAACTAATCTAATTACTGTTTAATTAATTAACAATAGTTAAATAGGTTAACTAAATAGGATTAATTAAGTTAATTAATTAATTAATATTTTTATTTATTATTCCTTTTTTTAATATCTCTTTTTTTAACGTTCCAGGGGCAGGCCCCATGTGTCATAGGCACAGGGGCCATAGTGGATTCGGGCAACGGTTAACGGGGCGGGCGCCGGTTGCGGGCGCTCGTGCCCAAGGGAGCGCGGCGGTGCAAGGCACCGGGGCATGGCGGTAGATCGAGGCCGCGGCGCAGCAACGGTTGAGGCGAAACGGCGCGGCAGTAGCGGCCAGGGGGAGCGGCGGGCACCAGCAGCAAGCTGTGTGGGGCCGACGAGCTAGGCGAGCAGTGGGGGGGCGCAGGTGCGGGACGGCGAGGTCCGGCTGGCGAGCAGGGCTGCGGGCCCGGGGTCATGCGCGCACGGGCAGTGAACGGCGCCGGCGACACAAATCGAGAGGGAGAGGCTGACGGCCTCACCAACGTTGAAGAGAAGCGGGGTGGCGAGGCTCAGGGGCGACCCGTGGGGAGAAGATGAGGTGGCCACGGCGAGGTCGATCTGGCGCAGGGCAAGGGCGGTGGGGCAGCGCCACCGAGGCGGCGCCTAGCGCCGGCGATGACGACGGTGTCGGGGCGACGCGTCCAGGTCAAGGACGAGGAAGCAGGCCGGCGAGGCTCCGGCGTCGAGGTGGTCGTGCAGCGGCGGGGCGGTGCGTGGTCGCCGTCGGCGCATCGAGGTCGAGCCCTCCTTGATCCAGATGGGATCGGGAGGAGGGGAGAGGGAGAGGCGAGTGGGAGGAGTGGGGTTGCTGTAGTGGCTAGGGTTTCGGTGAGTGGGGATAAGGGGAGTGAGGTGGGCCGGCATCAGTGGACCGGTTGACCGGGCTAAAGCCCAGTTGGGCCAGGGGGGGCTTTCTTTGTTTTTCTTTCGTTTTCTGTTTTGCATTCCTTTTCTTATTTTCTTTTCTATTTTATTTATTTTAGTTAGCAAAACAGCTTTACAAAAATATAACCCCTACTCCTAAATTAGCATAATAACATAGGCCACCTACTCCAAAAAGTTTGGTGATTATATAAACTAGATTAACATATGTTTAGTATTTAAAAGCATTTAACTAATTGATTTGCTGTTGTTTTACTTACTATAGTGCATTTAAATACTTTACACAAGTGTGGTTTCTTCACCAATATTTAATATGGATTATCTGGCTTACTCCGAACATTTTTGTTTTAATATTTGAAAACTTTTATTGTTTGCCTGATGTTGAATTTGAATTCGAATCGGTTTCAAACTAACTCGAGATTAGCCACTGTGATCAAAGTGACGTGGCATCATTAGCAGAGAATTACTGTAGCTTAATTATCCGGGCATCAAACAAGGAGAAGTGATTTGCTCAACTAGATGTACACAAGTTCATTTCTGCTAATTTCTAGGGTTTACAAAAGTTGCATTGGCAACTTTGCCCAAATAAACTCAATCTTAGTGGAACCTCTTATTTTCTCATTCTCTGTCAAGCCTCATGACAAGAGGAGTTCATCTTCTTTCCCAAATCAACAACTAACACCTTCTGCCATTTTTCTAAAAACACTATTCTTACCACTTCCACTCTTCTCCATGGCCTCCACTTTTTACCACAGCCCCTACAAGTCCTCCTCTACCTCCAGTAACAATGGCTGCATCTCAGCTCAATGATTGAGGGGTGAAACAACCTCATTTACCCCTCTGGACAGCCCCTTTTCCCCCTCTCTCTCAACCCCACTCCTCTCCTACTGGATCCCCAGGGCATCCAATGCTCCTCCCCTCTTCTTTACTTCCCCCTAGAGCTACCAAACATGCCTCTCCGTGCCCACTTTGCCAAAAAATGGCATGCCGGCCATTCGCACGCTCTGGAGCGCGCTACAGTGCGCTCCCGCACTGTAGACGCCCCCTGCCAACCACCTCCGGCCACCTCGGGCCTCCCCAGCGCGCCAGACGATGTGCCTCGGTGTCCGCAGCATGCTAAGCCCTGGTCCCCCTCTTCCTTCTCCCTCCTACGGCCTCCCTCACACACGTGCCATGGCCGCCCGAGAGCTCCAATGAGCACACTCACACGCGCGGCGCCTCTGGCCCCTCCTGCTCCCTTTATTCCTTCCCCTGGTCGTGGACCACCTCCACAAACGCCCCAGACACACCCACGCACGCCCCCGTGGCCTCCAGCAACAGCTAGAAGCTCGCCGGTGCACGAGCCACGGTGCACCGCGCCCCTACTATTTAAGGCCACCCCGGACCCCGTTCTCTCCATCCCTTGAGCTCTCTCGCCTCCTAGCGATCACCAGCAGAGCCCCAGCTCCCATCCCCCTCTCTGTGCTCGAGATCGAGCCGAGCACCACCGCCTCAGGTCACCGGTGTTTGCGCGGTAAGAGCCTCCCGCGCCGCTCCTTTCGCTCGACCTGGAACCGCAGCGAGCCCCTGACTCCTTCCCCCTCCTTTTCCCCTTCGTTTGCTGTCGGAGTCGACCAGAACAACCACCTCCCGACGCACCTCTGCCGTGCTTGCTCGTCGCCGGCGAACCAGGCAACTCCGGCGACGTCCACCACCACCACCCGAAGAGCGACTCCATGCTGAGTCCAACCGTGCCGTCAGCTCGACCCGTCGTGCCCTACATCGCCGCCAGTGAGCATGTCGGCCCTCTGGTCGCGAGGTCAGAGATGACAGGCGGGCCCCGCCTGTCATCCTCACCTGTCTCTCGCCCCCTCTCTCTCCCACTAGCAGCTGGGGCCCGCCCGTCAGGTTTAAAAATCTGGCGCGCGTGCGCGTCGGCTCTGCTGGGCCGCGTCGCTGGCTGGGCCGCTGCCCTGCGGCTGTTCTGGCCCAGCAGGCATAGTGCCCCTCCCCCTTTTCCTTTTCTGCCAGACTTGCGAAAAATTCTCTAGACTAAATATTAATCCAAATGAAATAATTCCAGTTTCTAAATTCTTGTAGAAATCCCACCTATTTAATTGTGCAACTTTCATTCAAATCCAACAACCTTTTCTTCACTGTAAATATCTAGATGTGATTTTAAGCATTTAAATATACCTTTGTAAATCCATTTCTCCTATTCTGCTACTCCAAATCCAGAACTAGGAATTTTCCCCTTCTTAGTGTTCACCCTAGTATTTAACAAAAAATGAGTTGACATTTTTCTTAGCACTTTAGTTTTTCTGTTTTACTATTGCCTTATTTTCTCGTTATTTTCTTGCGACTTTAGATCCCGTATTTGACGAAGTTGTTGAAGAAGGAGGAGAAGGATTTGAAGACCTCGAAGAACAAGCCAATCAAGGCAAGCAACCCTTTGACCATGTCACCCCTCTTGTTCATCGATACCCTTTTTCCGATTGCATGATGATGAAATATGACAGTGGTAAAACTTGTTGTGAACCACCCCACGATGCATACCCCTACTCATGACCTTACCTTGTTCATGATTGCATTTTCAAGAGACTAGTTGATGCATAATGATGCATGTGTACCATGAACTCTTCATGGTTACATTCTTTCGAAAACCCCATCGGGTGCCCCTAATGCCCTTGGGAGATGTTGAACTAAGGTCACCACTTGAGGAAGAAGTGGTGTACCAAAGAGAACTTTTGGTGGGTGGGTGTAAAATGATGGATTAGATTTATGTGTGACTATCGTCCCAACCAAACATGTGCAACCACTCTACCCCTTTATGGGACGGGGCATTACCGATTACTTAGGCTGATACTAGCAAGGTGCCCACATTACTAGTGACGGGGGTGACTTGAGGTCACTCTCGGGACGGGGTCGTGCTTGGATATGCGGCCATGACTATTTTCACAGGGCACCAGACACACCGTTGGTCCCTTCGTGTATGCGTAATAATGTGAAAAGGGCAGAGTCCCATGATCTTTTTCTTATACACGAGGGTTGTGTATCAACGAGTGGACCCTATGTTAGTGTCGTCTAGGGAAAGGTAATGATCGGGTGCTTCCCCCGAGTACTTGAGGTACTGCGGGATCGTGGATGACACGAAAGCTTCCCAGATCTTGTGGGTAAAGTGCACAACCTCTGTAGAGTGTCAAACTATTCGAATAGTCGTGTCCATGGTCATGGAAAGTTGGCAGGTGCTACTTAAACTATGTCCAGAAATTTTACAATCTCTGTGCATGTATGGAAGAGAACTATTTGTGTCAAGGTGGTGACTTGACATGTTGAATGAAATGGCATTTATCCAAACCCTATTTGTGTTGATATCTGTAACCTGTTCTCAAGGTTACCCATGTTCATTGATGCATATCTCATAAGTTGATAGGACATCTCAACTAGCTTGAAGCTAGGCTGCTTACTTGTTGTACAATTGCATTGTTACTTTGAACCAAATCATGGGTTGCTTGCGAGTACATTCAAAGTACTCATTGGCTTGCCACTGGTTATTTAATTGACCAGGCATGGAAGAGCAGGAGTTCGAGGAAGAGTTCTTTGGTGACGAACACGCGAACTAGGACGCTTCCCAGCTAGAATGCCTGTAGGGTTAAGGTAGATGGCATGTACTTATCAATGAAGATTTCCGCTGCTTAAAATTATTTGGTATTCAGCCCCTGTGGCTTTATCTATGTAAGACTTGACCATAATGGTCATAATTTGTGTAAGACGGTATGTATGGAGGTAAGACTCTTTTTATTCAGATTCTGTGTGTTCAGTGAGCATTGATCTCTGGGATCACTGTACACGTGCATTCGGTGATCACGACTTATGAGTCGGGGTCCCCACAGAGCTGGTATCAGAGCCATCCTGATGGTAGGAAGCCTTAGTTAGCATGGACGTTAGTTAGCTTGAGACCATCTAAACTTCTCTTCTTTCTAAAGCTTACCCAACCCAAAATATATTTTTCCTTATTGACCCCTCCCATTCAACCTTTGTAGATGGCTGTCACCCCCTTGAGACTCCTTACGACAGGATTTCCATCACTCCTAAGAGATTGCCTCCAACAATGCCACTATCCCTTGCTGCCCATATACACCCTGCACGAACTAGAAAATGATGTGTTCAAGAAGGAGTTCTACGCCAAGGTTTTTGTGCCTGTCAAGACCTCACATCAGGGGTGGTTCTTCATTGGACCACCTATGCCAACAAGAGACCTAGCAATTCAGCAAGTGGCATACGAAGCTCTCCTCCGTCTTCGAGACCTCCTTCCAGAAATGAAAGAAGAACATGCCACCCGCTACCTGCCTGGCAAGAGCGGATTTGGAGCTCCGACTCAAGTAATGATTTCCCCAGAAGACGAGGATCCAACCCTCAAGTACCAGATCCATTTCGTCAACGCAGGAGACTACCTTCTATGCCACCTTACCGAAGCATTTCTCAAGGCTCGCCAAGATCTCCCTTCACTTATGCACCTCCACTGCCTCTAGAAGAAGAAGGTGGTCGAGCAAGAACATGTAGCGACCCGACCTGAATGGGTCAAGTCTCTGTGCTTACGTGTCATCCCTGGATCGGTATGCTGACACACACAGTACTCGAGGATTTATAACAGAGGTAAATCACATGTATAAAATAACTTAAAAACTATTACCTCAATCCAAAATAGCGGAAGCAACAAGGTTGTGGATTCCCATCAACACCAACGGCAAAGTTGAGTGTAGAAATCGTAACCCTAACGTATCACTTACTCGTCGTAAGATCCTACAACATGAGACGTTGCAGCCACAAAGGGTCAGTACATTGAATGTACTGGCAAATTCACACCATAAAGCAATGATGAATAAAGGCTATCACTACATGCATATTTCGCTGGTGGAAAATCTCTATGGTTACAGTTTTGCGTAAAGCCAATTTTTCCCTACTGCAAAGGAATAAATTATTTAACTATCATGGTGGTTGTTAAACATTGAGAATGGTTGACAGCATTCTCAATCCCAATTAAAAGTACTCATTAACAACCCAACAATATTAAATTAGAGTAACATGTTGAGATTCACAGGAAAATCAAGTACTAGATACTCAAGATGTCCATAACCGGGGACACGGCTAATCATGATTAGTTTGTACACTCTGTAGAGGTTTGCGCACTTTTCCCCACATGACCCGATCTCCTCCGTTTGGTTTCTCGCACTACATGGTGTTTGAGAAACGGATGACCGAGACATAGTCTTTCAGAAGCGCTTGCACCTTACGTAGAGGGTAGACCGTACCAACCTACATCCCCTACATCTGCTAGTCTACCCTGTAAGAGTTCGCACGACTTAGTCAACTATGCTAGAGCCCATAATAGCATGTGGCTGCACATGTAAGTTTCTAGTTTGAATAATCTCATGATCCCTTTGAGCCTGGGTGGCGGTCCGAAGAAATACAGGCAAGTCCTGCTAGAAAACAGGTGCCTCAATCCACCCAGATGTGTGTTTAAGTTGCCACCTTAAATAAACCATTAATTAACAATCTCACATCTGTCATGGATATTTACTCACCCAATCCACGTCTACTAGCACAGCATGGCATAATAAGCGATCGTAGAAGTAACTCCCAAAGGTTTGATAATAAAACAGGTAATAGGTACTACCTCATCTACTTCCCATCCCACAGATTAATTAGATCCTAATCATGCAATGTTTGAGGATAGATCTAATGCATAAAAACTGGGTAGTAGAAAGGTATGGTCAAAGTGTGAATTTGCCTGCAATGTTGATGAAGATGATTCACACTCAAAACTCTTGATAGTTCTACTCATCACACTCCGGTCAATTTATCGTGAGCAAGCAATAGTAACCACACATAAGCAATCACTCAAAAGATTAGAAAGAACGAAGAAGACGATTCAGAAAACATCAAAACCAAGCAAATGACTCTTGTAGCATAAAACAATTTCTAATAGTACCAAAATTATGTGAATCTGGCCTTATCAGAAAGTTTAGGTCAAGAGCTTTAATTTGCAAAAAGAATCAACTCAAATGGAGTTATAAAACTTAAGTTACCATCAAACGAAGTTCAAATACTAATCTGTTTGAATTCATATTTTAAACTTTCAATAATATGTTTGAGTTGGATTACTGGATAGAGGAGATCGTAACGAAGAAGTGGGCGTTGGTTTCATCTAATTTGGATGAACGAGTAAAAAGTTATGGCTATTTAAAAAATCAGGGCCAAGCTGTTTTACAGAGAGAAAAAAATAGCTACGGCTAAAAGAATTCTAGGTGTAATGTATAAATACAAAGAACGAATAAATATACCTTTATAAGGCAGAGAAAAGACAACTTCGGAGAGAGAAGACAATTTCCAGAAGTCGCGCTGGAGAGGAGAAAAATATTTTTCTTAAATAAATCTAGTCAAATCAAAATATTGATTTAACCTGAATCGGATGATTTTTTGAGGCTCTATGGGTCTATATTTATATGTGAAAAGAGGTATAAGGGTTAAAGCCTAGGCAATGTGGGACTAAACATAGATGTAATTAAACGAAACAGAGAAGAAAAAGGCTAACGCCTCGCACGGGCCTAAACCCATCGCCGGCCGCGCGCGTACGTGCTGCATTTTTTTTAAACAAAAATTGGCCTAAGTAAAGAAAAATAAAAAGGCTGGCTGGGCCTGGCCTATTTAAGAGAGAGAAAAAACAATGGGGCTCTACTAGACTGCGCATGTAGGCGATAAATAAATATGGGCCGCACGTACAGTTTTTTAAAAAAAATAGAAACAGAAGGAAAACCGGATAAAGAAAATAAAGTACAATTTTATATAGGCATATTATATATCAGAATTTTTAGAAAAAGATTTCCTACAAGGTGAACATTTTTCTAGAGTCAAATAGAATACGCACAAATTCAAATAAAGCAAAGAGTGCTTCTGCCCTAGTAAAATCCAGTAAAAATCATTTTAAAAATACCAAAATTAATTCAAATTAATTTCTCTCCAATTTTCTGATGTAGGGAATCATGTTACCATATTTTCCATATATTTTATTTTTGGAGAAAAATAATTTGAATAAAACTCAAATAACTCCAAATTGAAAAATAAATTCAAAAGAACTTTGAATTTAATTCTTTGAAACTCCTAACTCATATTTCATATGTTTTGAAGAAGTCATTTTATCTTCTTTCGTGAAAATCATTGAGTTGCATAAAGTTTCAGAATTGCAAATATTTTCCAAATGAAATTCAAATATTTTCAGCACCCCTTGTCATTTAAATAAATGGAAGAAGTCATGTTATCTTCACTCTAGGGTTTTGTGGTGAAAAGAATTTGAATTCACGGAGATCACGAATGCAAAAATGAAAGTTTGGGAAAGTCCTTTTATTCCCTCTCATTTAACTTTCAAAAAGTTTCGAAATTCACTCAATTTCACACAATCAATCAAACAATCAATCAAATCTATCTATTTGATATAACATTCCAAATTTTAGAATTTTGGGATGTTACAAACCTACCACCCTTAAAATGAATCTCGTCCTCGAGATTCGGAGAGGCTAGCAAGAAATACGTTAGGGTTTGGGGGTCTTCTCAAAATCCATCGATCGTCTCCGGGGTCTCGGGTGCTACCCCCCTTAGAAACATGGTTACGGTTCCATCCAACCTCATATACTCCATCCTTATTCATGACTGTGTCGGTCTTCTCAGATCTCGGGAAAATTCCTTCTCTGGGCTCTTCCGGTAGTGGCATAACCTTTCCTCAATTCTTCTGTCCTTTTTCCTCTTGGTAAGGTTATTCTGAGATTGGGTCTTCTTAGCTGACGGGTCTGGTGCCAATACTAAACAATATCGATATCTCATGGTGGTCAATAATTTATGGTTTCTCCTGCAGGAAATGGGTCTGGGTTGAACCTCACCGTATGACCTACGTTTGGCAACAGCTGCCTTGTACAAGGGATAAATACTTATACCATTCTAAGGTTTAAACAAGGTTTTGATCGTCGTCTCTCTACTATAGATAAGTCACTCAGATTTACCATCCCACATAGCAAGGCGAATAATAAGAGTAAGTCGGTATGGTGATCAATCCATCCCGCACCCAAATCATTATCTTGTATATGGTTTAGCGAATCTCGCATTCTAACACTCGGTCATCCTCACAAGCATTGCAGAATTCCTCTTGTCGACGAACCAAGTTCGAATAAATCCATTGATTCTGCAAGCCAAACAAACATCTATCGTTCCTTAACAACTCCCAGGTTTTTGCGTTGCTCCTATAAAATCGTCGGTGGGTAAGGTTGTAGCTTCTATCGGGGTTTTTTCCTTCAGCAAGAGTGTGCTTGCTTCTTGGCAGGTCCTGGGGCCTGTGGGTTATGGCCCACCTCATCACTTGTAGTCCTTGAACTTATCCTCGGGCTTCTGATCATTATTCCAACTTCCAACTTCCTAGTATTCTTAAATCCATCCAATTGTACTGTCTTCATTCCTTCTATTGGCACCAAACTAGGACATGATTACTCAGACTCATCATGGAATTTCCATTGGTCCATATTTCCAACATCATACCTCCTTTATATCCAATAGTAATTCATCTCTTCATCCTCGTGGGATATCCCACCTTCCGTGATAAAAACTTATACTAATGAAGTCCATACTCCACTTCATGGAACATCACTATCCTTTCCAGGGTCAAGCGTCCTTATAGGGGAATATTGGCCATCTCTGCATGGCACTTCTTCAACTGGAAACGTGAAACACATCATGAACTCCTGACAGTCCTTCTGGTGACTCCAACTTGTTAGCCAATTCTCCCATACGTTCCAAACTCGGTATGGTTCTACAAATCTCGGGGCTAACTTCCCTTAACTCCAAATCGTTTAACTCCTTGCAGAGGGGACACACGAAAACATGCTTTGTCTCCAATTTCATGGACTACCTCCTTGCGTTTTTGAGTCTGCATAACTCTTCTGCCTGGACTGAGCTACCTTTAGTCTGTTTCGAATCAACTTAACATTCTCTTTTGACTCCTTCATCACATTTTGTCCAAGCAACTGACGGTCTCCAACTTCATCCCACATCAACGGTGTCTGGCTCCTTCTCCATACAAAACTTTAAAAGGGGCCATCTTCAAACTGGCTTGGTAACTGTTGTTGTATGAGAACTCCACGTAAGGTGGATTATCATCCCTACTAGATCCATAATCTAGCGCACATGATCTCAACATGTCCTCCAGAATCTGATTGACTCTCTCGGTCTATCCATCTGTCTGCGGATGAAAGGCTGTACTGAACTCTAGCCTAGTACCCAAAGTGTGGTGCAGCTGATTCCAAAACTTTGAGGTAAACTGTGTTCCTCTATCTGATACGATGGTCCTCGAAACTCCATGCAGACATACGATCCTTGTAAAATATATCTTGGCCAACTTTGCACTTGTATAGGTGGTTTTCACTGGGATAAAGTGAGCCATTTTGGTCAATCGAATCAACTACTACCCAGATAGAATCATATCTTGTTCGGTTCTGGGAAATCCGGTAATGAAATCCATGCCAAGCTTATCCCACTTCCATTTAGGTATCGGCATAGGCTGCAGTAATTCTGCTGGCTTCTGATGCTCTGCCTTTACTCTATGACATACATCACTACGACTACATACTCCGCAATATCCTTCTTCATACTAGTCCACCAGAAACACTCCTTCAAATCCAAATACATCTTGGTGTTTCCAGGGCGAATCGACTATGGTGAGTCATGAGCCTCTTGAAGTATTTACTTCCTGATCCTTGCATTATTGTGCACATATACACGATCCTTGAACCATAAGGTGTCGTGATCATCCCTACGAAAACCTTTGACCTTTCCTTTGCTCATCCTCTCTTTTACCTCGGCAATCTCTTTGTCAACCTTCTGAGCTTCACGAGTCTTTCCCAATAATGTAGACTGAACTTCCATTGCTGCAACAAAACCTTTGGGAACAATCTCCAACCGAAGTTCCCTGAGATCCTCTGCTAACTCCTTTGGTAATCCTCCTCTTATGAGGGTATTCGTCTGTGTTTTCTTTATGGTTGTGTCCTATTTCTCCACAAAGCTTGTATGCACAAGGTTTCTTCATATCACTTCCATAAGGCTTCAACTTCTGGGACACAAACAAAGACTTTAGCAAAGTCAACTTAAATTCCTTCCAAGTGGTTACTCTTTGCCATCCATTGATGTTTTGGTACATCCTCCACCAAGTAGCAGCAACTCTTACAAGGCACTGAAGAGCATGTTGGGTTATATCCTTTCTGGCTATAGTGTCATTCTCCATATGATCCTCCATGTTCGGAATCCATTGGTCCGTCTCCAATTGACTCATCGGTCCAGAAAATATAAGCTCATCTCCATTCATCTTCTATTGGGTCCATGGGTTTGGGGTGGAATAAGAGAGATCGAGAGGGATGCAGACAGTACAAACAAAAGTTTTGAAAAGGCAGATTTTATTGTGGCTGTCGGAAAAACGACAAACAAATGACAGCTCACAATCGTCGCATCTAACGTAAGTATATAACAGGGGTTGGGTCTTCTAATGGTCTATAGATCTCAATGTCATCAAACTCTTCAAGTCTTGGTCATGTCTCCGATGGCTTCTTCTGATCAGGCTTGTCCTTCTCAAGTTCTTTTGCCAAATCATCTCTGTTGACGCGAAGTCTCTCATGACATCCTTTAATATTTCTGGAGTTGCATTCCAAACTTCTAGGTTTCAACACCCTTGACATGATCCATGGTCCTACTGTCCTTCAGTTCTTGACAAATCTTCGGTATCTCGAGGTTTAGCTCCTCCTGCTTTGCTACTTTCAGCTTCTGGTTCCTGAGTTCTTCACGAACTGCTTCCTTGTCAAATATGGCTTCCTGCAGATCCACCCTAAACCTCTTGATGTAATACTCCAGATCCTAGTGATACACCAGCTAAGGTTAAAACTTGATCTCTTGCTGGTAGGTGCTCCATCAGCCTTCTACCATCCAATTCTTCCATGCATGTGCATGCTTAACACCTCACGGTGACAATAACATGAGCGAGCGATAGCATCATGGATAGCCGTGTCTATGCCCATGTTATTGCCATGAGCTATCATTCCATAATTGATATCTCCTGCCTTGGAGCTTTCTTGACAAAACTTTGAGTTCTAATGCTCCATCTTCCGGTCTTTCTCCGATACACCTTAATCTCGGGTATTGACAGCTTCCATAGTATGCCAAGTTCCATAAGGAGTGCCTTCCTTGGTCATACCAAATCTGGAAATTCTTCATATTCTCCTACTCTTCGGAGTCTTCACCGTTGTGGTTTCCGTCATTGTAATGCACGGTAAAATCCTCTTCATTCCGAAGTGGTCTTAGTTGTCCGATATCTAGTCCTTCTTGGAGTAGTCTCATCAGCCGAATCTTCGAGTGGTCAAAAAGGGGAAAGGGGTATAGTCTCACTAAAACGGAATATTTGAATAAGCTCAGAAGAGAAGAGAGGTAAAAGATCCTTTTGAAAATAAAGTTGTAGAGAAAAATCTTTCCTATGGGCTTGCCAGTTTCTAGGGTCACGTCCTACAGTCAACATGTGCTCTGATACCATCTTGGAGCGACCCGACCCGAATGGGTCACGTCTCTGTGCTTACGTGTCATCCCTGGATCGGTATGCTGACACACATAGTACTCGAGGATTTATAACAGAGGTAAATAACATGTATAAAATAACGTAAAAACTATTACCTCAATCCAAAATAGCGGAAGCAACAAGGTTGTGGATTCCCATCAACACCAACGGCAAAGTTGAGTGTAGAAATCATAACCCTAACGTATCACTTACTCGTCATAAGATCCTGCAACATGAGACGTTGCAGCCACAAAGGGCCAGTACATTGAATGTACTGGCAAATTCACACCATAAAGCAATGATGAATAAAGGCTATCACTACATGCATATTTGGCTGGTGGAAAAGCTCTATGGTTACAGTTTTGCGTAAAGCCAATTTTTCCCTACTGCAAAGGAATAAATTATTTAACTATCATGGTGGTTGTTAAACATTGAGAATGGTTGACAGCATTCTCAATCCCAATTAAAAGTACTCATTAACAACCCAACAATATTAAATTAGAGTAACATGTTGAGATTCACAGGAAAATCAAGTACTAGATACTCAAGATGTCCATAACCGGGGACACGGCTAATCATGATTAGTTTGTACACTCTGTAGAGGTTTGCGCACTTTTCCCCACATGACTCGATCTCCTCCATTTGGTTTCTCGCACTACATGGTGTTTGAGAAACGGATGACCGAGACATAGTCTTTCAGAAGCGTTTGCACCTTACGTAGAGGGTAGACCGTACCAACCTACATCCCCTACATCTGCTAGTCTACCCTGTAAGAGTTCGCATGACTTAGTCAACTATGCTAGAGCCCATAATAGCATGTGGCTGCACACGTAAGTTTCTAGTTTGAATAATCTCATGATCCCTTTGAGCCTGGGTGGCGGTCCGAAGAAATACAGGCAAGTCCTGCTAGAAAACAGGTGCCTCAATCCACCCAAATGTGTGTTTAAGTTGCCACCTTAAATAAATCATTAATTAACAATCTCACATACGTCATGGATATTCACTCACCCAATCCATGTCTACTAGCATAGCATGGCATAATAAGCGATTGTAGAAGTAACTCCCAAAGGTTTGATAATAAAACAGGTAATAGGTACTACCTCATCTACTTCCCATCCCACAATTTAATTAGATCCTAATCATGCAATGTTTGAGGATAGATCTAATGCATAAAAACTGGGTAGTAGAAAGGTATGATCAAAGTGTGAACTTGCCTGCAATGTTGATGAAGATGATTTGCACTCAAAACTCTTGATAGTTCTACTCGTCACACTCCGGTCAATCTATCGTGAGCAAGCAATAGTAACCACACATAAGCAATCACTCAAAAGATCAGAAAGAACGAAGAAGACGATTCAGAAAACATCAAAACCAAGCGAATGACTCTTGTAGCATAAAACAATTTCTAACAGTACCAAAATTATGTGAATTTGGCATTATCAGAAAGTTTAGGTCAAGAGCTTTAATTTGCAAAAAGAATCAACTCAAACGGAGTTATAAAACTCAAGTTACAATCAAACGAAGTTCAAATACTAATCTGTTTGAATTCATATTTTAAACTTTCAATAATATGTTTGAGTTGGATTACTAGATAGAGGAGATCGTAACGAAGAAGTGGCCGTTGGTTTCATCTAATTTGGATGAACGAGTAAAAACTTATGGCTATTTAAAAAATCAGGGCCAAGCTGTTTTATAGAGAGAAAAAAATAGCTACGGCTAAAAGAATTCTAGGTCCAACGTATAAATACAGAGAACGAATAAATATACCTTTATAAGGCAGAGAAAAGACAACTTCAGAGAGAGAAGACAATTTCTAGAAGTCGCGCCGGAGAGGAGAAAAATATTTTTCTCAAATGAATCTAGTCAAACCAAAATATTGATTTAACCTGAATCGGATGATTTTTTGAGGCTCTATGGGTCTATATTTATAGGTGAAAAATAGGTTTAAGGGTTAAAGCCTAGGCAATGTGGGACTAAACGTAGACGTAATTAAACGAAACAGAGAAGAAAAAGGCTAACGCCTCGCACGGGCCTAAACCCATCGGCCGGCCGTGCGCGTACGTGCTACATTTTTCTAAAACAAAAATCGGCCTAAGTAAAGAAAAATAAAAAGGCTGGCTGGGCCTGGCCTATTTAAGAGAGAGAAAAAACAATGGGGTGCCAGAAGCTACTAGATTGCGCATGTAGGCGATAAATAAATATGGGCCGCACGTACAGTTTTTAAAAAAAAAATAGAAACAGAAGGAAAACCGGATAAAGAAAATAAAGTACAATTTTATATAGGCATATTATATATCAGAATTTTCAGAAAAAGATTTCCTACAAGGTGAACATTTTTCTAGAGTCAAATAGAATACGCACAAATTCAAATAAAGCAAGGAGTGCTTCTGCCCTAGTAAAATCCAGTAAAAAACATTTTAAAAATACCAAAATAAATTCAAATTTATTTCTCTCCAATTTTTTGATGTAGGGAATCATGTTACCATATTTTCCATATATTTTATTTTTGGAGAAAAATAATTTGAATAAAACTCAAATAACTCCAAATTGAAAAATAAATTCAAAAGAACATTGAATTTAATTCTTTGAAACTCCCAACTCATATTTCATATGTTTTGAAGAAGTCATTTTATCTTCTCTCGTGAAAATCATTGAGTTGCATAAAGTTTCAGAATTGGAAATATTTTCCAAATGAAATTCAAATATTTTCAACACCCCTTGTCATTTAAATAAATGGAAGAAGTCATGTTATCTTCACTCTAGGGTTTTGTGGTGAAAAGAATTTGAATTCACGGAGATCACGAATGCAAAAATGAAAGTTTGGGAAAGTCCTTTTATTCCCTCTCATTTAACTTTCAAAAAGTTTCAAAATTCACTCAATTTCACACAATCAATCAAACAATCAATCAAATCTATCTATTTGATATAACATTCCAAAATTTAGAATTTTGGGATGTTACAGAACAGAAAATCACTGCCCTAGAAGCCCACATTTTTAATCAGGAGCATCAAATCAAGGAACTTCAGAAAGCTCGCAACCAAACCCCACACAAAAGGCATAGGAATGGATTTCCATATCAACCTCATAGAGGACCATCGTCAGGCCCCCGACGACAATACCCAAGACTGAATAGCAACCCTTTTGCCTCACAGTCACATGTCACGGGTGTGGTGAACTCAGGCATATTAATAGGATGTGTCCCAACAAGTAGTCGACTGTCGCATGTCCATTGGCACCCAGGAGAACCTAGAAGCTGAAGACCGGACACCTTTCTCTCAAAGTGAGGAAGCAAGCACGACTACTGAATCCGAGGACCCCTTGGGTAGGATGAGTCGTGTACCCCCTATGCGCAGTCGAGTCCATATGATGGTTCAAATGAAACCATGTTGAGTGTTGCTTGTTCTTATCTGTTTGTGTTTTGATATAAGTTGCACTTTTGCCTTAGGCATCATGTATGCAACTATATCACCTATCTTATCTTAATGAAATTGTGTGTGGCCTTTTTGGCACCTATTTGTTTGCACCTGCACTATAGAACCCCCCTTTAAGCATTTCCCCCCATCTATGATGTTTTTCCCTCTCATCCCTCTCTCCTCAACTGAAGACCGGCGAGACAAGGTACACCAAGGATTCTACTTGGGTGACCAACTAGCACTGGAGATTTTTGCTGCAGCCTCCTCGACCAAGAGCAGCCCAATAGAGTTATGTTTACCTCTCACGATTTGAAACCCATCCCTATACCCTTCAAGACTTCATGATATAACCCAGCTCGAATCCCTAACCAAGTGCTTAACCCACAAAATTGCAAGAGAACCAGCTAAGCCTCCATAACCTTGCACTGGTTCATTAGGGAACTAGTGGATATAGTGAACGAGCACATTATCATCCCAAGATAGCACCAGAACTGACGATGCCATAGGGTAGACCTATTCGAGGATATTAAAATAGGGAAAATGACTTGATGAGTTTATATCAGAGACCTTGAGGGATTATCCGAGACTTCTTGGTGAATTATAAGGTTTTCATGTTAGTTGATGAACTTGGAGGGATCAGGTTAATAGAGTAGCATAGCATTCATTACCGGGGGAGTAAATTGGATTTTGTAGGACAATTATGATCGCACGATGAAATTCTTGAAGGTATAAGGATTTGGCTTAGCCAGGAGATATTGATAGAAGATAGCTGACCATGATATTTGGATTAAATAGGTGAACCTAGTGGAGTCTAGATGCTGAGTAGGTCTATATGGTTCAGAGTAAATTGGATTTATACCGATGATCTCAATTACGATACCATGTTTCTCGGTGGATAATAAACTAGGAGATTGGATTAATTGTCGGAGTTGATTTAGGGATCTATATAAGCTTGGTGTTGGAAGTTATTTGACCCCGAAGATGGGAATTGGTGGATTGATTATAGTAGTGTCAGGACCCCGACTCGATGCCACGTCGATCCAGCATGTAACACCTCATATCACTTTGCGGCCTCACGCACGGTATCCCCACGGGTGTCGCCTTACCTTTGCCCGGGACCGTTTGCGCCTTTTGGCACACGTATATGATGGTGTCGCTAGCATCCATATGATAAAGAGCCCGGGCTGACATGGCTAGTTGTAAACCCAAAGTGGCACTAACCTACAGGGACAGGCATCCATGATCCAGCATCGAACGTGTCGGTCATCAGCGAGTGAATCCAGGCTGTAGCACTGGGCTAATAGGACTCCGGTGAACCGGGCTGTAGCACGCTAACAGGACTCCGGTATTCATCGCATGACATTTCCCCGAAGGGACAGACACAGGATCGAAGAAGGACACATGCCGGCCAGCCTAAGTGTTCCGGAGCAGTAGCAAGCTACCAGGGCTCAGTGGAAGCACTAGGAGACATTTCCCAGTAAGAGAGGCTACTAAGGATAAACAACTAGATAGTCAGATCCCACACATAGCAATACACATTACACGTACGCATAACATGCAAGTATGTGCTGTACAACATGGCATCACAGCATAACTCAACAACTTATATAGATAAAGGCTCAGAAGAGCCATCACAGCATTATTACAAACAGGGGTCACATGACCCAACAGTCAGAGCAATCAAGCAACAAGCGGAAGCATTACATGTCTGAGTACAGACATCTATAAATGAAAAAGGCTGAAAGCCTGACTATCTACAACGTCCGCTCAAGATCGTAGCTGAGGTACTAGCTACTAGTCGAAGTCCACGAGAACACTAGTAAGACCGAAGTCTCCGCTGCAAAAACATAAATAAAGAAACATGAGTACAAAGGTACTCAGCAAGACTTACATCAGATCCTATCATACATGCATTTGTATCAAGAGGGTAACGTGGGGTTTAGTTGCAGCAAGCCAGCTTTGACTCTGTGGCTATCCTGTTTTACGACTACCAGAAACTCTTGAGGTGAAACAACATACACGAGTCCACTAATCACCATACAATACACTACTATGGGTTCATCCCCGTCTCCCTACGAGAAGGCCATCCATAGCACTCACACTTGTCTTGAGCATTTTATAGTATCCACTTCAAGTTGTCTATGTACCATGTAAGCATCCAAGAAGTCCATAACCGCGGACCCGGCTATTCGAATAGATCATGTTAACCCTGCAGGGGTGTACTTCTTCACACACGCTCTCGCCACTTACCGCCATGTACACGTCATGTATCTCGGCAACCTTCAAGCGGAAGCCTGGCGAGGGTGTGGGCCACGACTTGACTAACCACACAAGACTCTAATCCAGGTTTATCGCCTATTCGGGTTCCATCCGCAAGGAGATCCGGCCGGGGTGTCGCTTACGGCCCCAAACGATGTGTACAGGGTTCCCGAGCCCACCATCCGGGTGCCACTCGGTACACCAGGCCACGTGTGCCTAGTCTGTCCCAAGCCCACCCTGCCGGGTGCCACTTGGTAGAAAAATAGCACTACCTACAAACACCAGAAACTAGTTGCGATTCCTGGACAGAGATCAAGTCGGTTAATAAGTCGAGAGGGCTTGGAGCGCCCGGAGCCCAATGTGTGGTAGTATCGATTCATTGGACAACATACGTAGAACTCGATGCTTAAGGACGGTTCCAGTGAGACAACCCACCATGTACTCTTACATGGCCTCTCACCACTACCTTTACCAAATCGTGTTCACACACTTAACTCTCGGCATCAGAACATATCGTAACACTCCAATTCATTCACAATGAACCAGACCTGACACAACTCTAAGCAATAGCAGGCATAGCATGGTAGGAACACAACAATGGCTTCAATCAACTCCTACACATGCTAGTGGGTTTCAACTATTTACTGTGGCAATGACAGGTCATGCAGAGGAATGGGTTCAACTACCGCAGCACAAAGTAGCAGACGAATCGTTGTTGTCCTAATGCAATAACTGAGAGCAGGAACGAGAGAGTAGGGTTTTATCGAGATGAGCAAGGGGGTTTGCTTGCCTGGTAAAACAACAGAGGAGGCACTGCTTCACAGACAGGTACTCTGGAACGGTCTCCGGAGCAAGACCTATCGAGAAGGAACGGTGCCGGCAATCAATACACAAACATATACAACAATATGATGCATGAACATGGCATGAAGATGTGATGTTGTTTGAGCTAATGCAACTAGTATTCATTTGGTTTGAAGTCCATTTGAACCAAAGGTTCAAATGCATCTCCAAATTAAGCTCCTATATATGCCATAATGTGTTTTCTTATATTCAGCATGTATAAGTTGGTTTGTCATGCATGAAACTTGTACAAATGGAAAGATTGCATTTTTTTGATAATTTTTCATATATAAATTATTTTAATCCGAGCTACGGTTGAATTGTTATGAATTTTTGAAGTTTAAAACAATTTCTGGAATTTTCTGATTTAATTTAAATCCAGAAATAAATATTGCGCCAGCATGACGTCAGCACGACGTCAGCGGTCAACTGCGGCTGGCTGGGGTCAAACCTGACGTGTGGGGTCCACACGTCAGTGACAGGGGTTAAACAGGGTTAGTTTAATCCTAATCAAAAAGATTAGTGGCACTGGGGCCCACTGTCAGTGTCAGGGGGTTAACTAAACGGTGATTAGCACTAATCTAACTTAATTAGCCGGGGGGGTTAGTTAGCTGGGTTGACCCGGTCAATCCCGCCGGCGTTTAGCCGCCGGCGAGGCCGAACGCGGCGGAGGGGCTCGGGATCGCCGTTCCGGCGACCATTCGGGCGGCGGAGACCACCCACGCGAAGCCCCGGCTCGCGCGCATCTAGTGGTTCATGCGGGAGGCTGCGGGGGCGGCGGAGCTCGCCGGAGCGAAGCTCGGGGCGGCCGCCGGAGTTCGGGTGAGGCGCGAGCGGGTGCTCCAGGGCATGGCAGGAGCTGCGGGCGGAGGCGTTGGCCTTCTGGGAGGCTACTGAGCGCGGTGGCAGGTGCAGGCACGGGCTGCGGTGGCTCTGGCCACGACGGCGAGGAGCTGCGGCGGCGATGGCTTCGGCCATGGTGGTAGCGAGGCTGCGACACGGGAACGAGGGGGAGAAGAGAGGGGAAACAGGGAGATGCTCACGGCGATCACGCAGAGCAGCACAGCGGAGTCGGGGGAGACTTGGTGACGGCGAATCGACGGCGGCGGATGGCGGAGCCCGAGGAGGAAGACGATGGCGATGGCGGCGATGGAGGCCGTCCGGAGGTGCGTGACTCGACGAGGAGGTAGCCGGCGACGTGGCGGAGCTCGTGGACTGCTCAGAAGCTCTCGAGGGGCGCAGTGGCTACGACTACGGCGAGCGGTGGCGACGAGCGCGTTCGGGCGGTCGGGAGAGAGAGAACCAGGGGAGGGGGAGGAATGAGAGAGTGGGAGAGAGGTGCGGGGCGTCGCGTGGCGTCGTCCGGTCCATCCAGAGCGACGAGGGGAGGACAGGCAGGCAGGGAGGGAGGAGGTGGCGCGGCGCGGCGGTGCGCGCGCGTCGGACACGCGCCGTCCCCCTGTCGGGGAGGAAGACGACAGAGGAGGGGGGGCCAGGTGGGCTGGGCCAGCTGCTGGGCTGCGCCGGGGGGGAGCCCCAGGTAGGCTTCTCCTCCTTTTATTTTTTTTGTTTTCTAATTTTCTGACATTAGTATTGAATTAATAAAATACTAAATCAATTTATTACCTTATGCCAATTTTTGCAGGAGCTAGATATATTATTCCAGAGCTCCTTTATAAATGGCATAATTTTTGGACCATATTTCATAAATATAGCAATATATTTCCAATGCAAATATTTATCGAATTAATCCAAATGGCCAAAATAAATATCCATGAGCTCCTAAAAATATTGTTTTGATTTTTATCTCTGTCCAATATTTTCAGAGAGCAACATGAGCATTTTCTTGGACCCTTTTGGAGAAATTTTTATTTGGGTCATTTTCAAAAATGATTCTGAGGGTTCCACCAATCCTCATTTCAAATTTAAATGAAATTTAAACATGATGCACAAATGACTAGCTAGTCTAGGTCATACCAGACTAGGGATGTGACAACTCGCCCCCACTTGAAAGAATCTCGTCCCGAGATTCAGGGGTCGATGGAAAGAAAGCGGGGTACTCCAGTCGAAGACGATCTTCTCGCTCCCAAGTAGCTTCTCTCTCGGAATGATGAGACCACTGAACTTTGAGAAACTTGATGTTCTGATGTCGAGTGAAACGCTCTGCTTGATCAAGAATGCGAACTGGGTACTCTCGGTATGTGAGGTTATCTTGGAGATCAAGCGTTTCATGGTCCACTTCGCGGATGGGATCCGAGAAGCAACGCCTGAGTTGAGATACGTGGAAGACATCATGAATTCGAGAAAGATGTGGGGGTAGTTCCAATTGGTAGGCAACCTCTCCTCGTTTAGCGAGAATACGAAAAGGACCAATGTAACGAGGAGCCAACTTGCCCTTGATACCGAAACGATGGGTACCCTTCAAAGGAGTAACCCGAAGGTAAGCTTGGTCGCCAATTTCATAAGTCATATCCTTATGATGACGATCGTACTGGCTCTTCTGACGAGACTGGGCTGTTTTCAAATTCTATGCGAACTTGCTCTTCTGCCTCCTGGATCATGTCCGGTCCAAAGAATTGTCTTTCACCGGTTTCTGACCAGTTCAAAGGTGTTCGACATCTTCGTCCATAGAGAACCTCAAAAGGAGCTTTCTTGAGGCTGGATTGGTAGCTATTGTTATAAGCAAACTCGGCGAAAGGAAGACATTTCTCCCAATCCATACCGAATGAGATAACGCAAGCTCTGAGCATGTCTTCGAGAATTTGATTGACCCGTTCCACCTGACCACTCGACTGAGGGTGGAAAGCGGTACTGAAGGAAAGATGGGTTCCCATGGCAGTTTGGAAACTCTCCCAGAAATGAGAAGTGAAAAGACTGCCACGGTCTGAATTGATCCCTAGTGGAACACCATGAAGTGACACTATTCGAGAAATATATAAGTCAGCAAGCTGACTAGCAGTGATATTTTCTCGAACAGGAAGGAAGTGAGCCACTTTGGAAAGACGATCAACGACTACGAGGATAGCGTTATTCCCTCTCTTGGTCCTGGGAAAGCCGGTGATGAAGTCCATACTAACTTTATCCAATTTCCATTCAGGAATAGCTAAAGGCTGAAGGGTGCCAGCAGGTCTCTGATGCTCTGCCTTAACGCGACGACAAACGTCACATTTAGCAATGAACTCTGTGATTTCTCTCTTCATCCTAGTCCACCAGAACCTCTGGCGTAGGTCCTGATACATCTTAGTACTACCGGGATGAATCGTGAGAGGAGATTCATGCGCCTCCTTAAGAATCAATTGTCGCAGATGTTGATTCTTGGGAACCACCAAGCGATTCTCAAAGAAAACAACACCACGATCATCCATAGAGAAACATCCACCAACTCCCTTCTTAATGTTTCTCTTGATCCGAGAAATTCCTGTGTCTTGCTTTTGAGCAGCGATAATCCGATCCTCAAGATCAGGTTTCGCCACCAAGGTAGAGAGAAATCCGCGAGAAGCTATGTGAAGATTAAGCTTACAGAATTCCTCATGGATAAGTGGTTGGCCTTGCTGCAACATGAGATTGTTGCAATAGGATTTACGGCTTAGCGCATCAGCCATGACATTGGCTTTGCCTGGGGTGTAGGTAATCCCTAGATCATAATCTGTGATTAACTCCAACCAACGTCTTTGCCTAAGGTTCAAATCTGGTTGGGTGAAGATATACTTGAGACTCTGGTGATCGGTGTAGATCTCGCAACGTTTACCAAGAAGGTAATGTCGCCAGGTCTTGAGTGCATAGACTACGGCTGCAAGCTCTAGATCATGTGTAGGATAATTCTCCTCATGTGGATGCAACTGTCGAGATGCATAGGCAATCACATGACGATCCTGCATAAGAATGCAACCTAGTCCCTGTCGTGAGGCGTCACAATAGATAACAAAGTCCTTTGTGAAATCCGGTGGCACAAGTATGGGAGCAGAAGTCAGGCGTCTTTTCAGTTCTTGAAAACTGTACTCACACTGTGGGGACCACTCGAACCTTTTATCTTTCTTGAGAAGTTCCGTGAGGGGTTTGGCTACTTTGGAGAAGTTTTCAACAAAGCGGCGACAATAACTGGCTAGCCCAAGGAAACTCCTAACTTGTTTAACGGTCTCAGGTGGAGTCCAATCGAGAACAGCCTGAACTCTCTCGGGGTTGACAGCAATGCCCTTACCAGAGATTACGTGGCCTAGGTAGGTCACTTCTGGCAACCAAAATTCACACTTGGAGAACTTGGCATAAAGGCGGTGCTCTCTGAGTTTTTCTAGCACAAGTCTAAGATGTTCGGCATGCTCTTCCTTGTTCTTCGAGTAGATAAGAATATCATCGAGGTAAACCACGACGAACTTATCTAAGTACTCCATGAAGATCGAGTTCATCAAGCGGGAGAATGTGGCTGGGGCGTTGGTTAGGCCGAAGGACATGACGGTGTACTCGTACTGACCATAACGAGTGACAAAGGCTGTCTTGGGAATGTCCCCGTTTTTGATCTTAATTTGGTGGTATCCTAACCTCAAATCCATCTTGGAGAAGACTGAGGATCCAGCGAGCTGATCATACAGGTCGTTGATCCTGGGGAGCGGATACTTGTTCTTTATCGTGACCAAATTAACGGGACGATAATCAACAACCATCCGGTCCGTACCGTCTTCCTTCTTGACAAAGAGGATGGGGCAAGCCCAAGGAGAAGAACTAGGACGGATGAAACCCTTTTGCAAGGACTCATCGAGTTGTTTCTTAAGCTCGGCTAGTTCTAGGGGTGCCATCTTGTAAGGTCTCCGGGAGATTGGAGCTGTTCCTGGGATAAGATCTATGACGAACTCTACATCTCTGTCAGGTGGAACACCTGGCAGTTCCTCTGGAAAGACATCCGGAAAGTCACGGACTACCGGGATATCTTCAAGGTCTGGAAGAGGGCTGGCATTAAGAGAATATAGCTGACGCTTTGCAACTCTAGTGGAGACGGTGACTATCTTGCCAGACGGGTGTGTAAGCTGAACAGGTCTTGTGTAACAATCAATCTTGGCATGATGAGCTGTCATCCAGTCCATACCCAAGATGATGTTAATATCTGAGGACTTGAGGGCTACAAGTGATGCAAGGAATACAAGTCTATCAACAAGGATTTCGTTACCATGGCTGATTCTGGTGGTCTGCCATCTAGACCCTAGGGTTTGGATTTCAAGCGGAGTTGGCATATCACAAAATGACATGTCGTGCAAACGAGCATAGCCTTCAGAAATGAAGGAGTGAGATGCCCCAGTATCGAATAGAACTGATGCTGGGTGACAATTGACAAGGAGTGTACCAAGAACGACATCTGGATCATCATGAGCGTCTTTAGCTGAGACGTGATGCACACGTCCACGTTCAGTGGGAACTGACTTGACACTGATCACCTTGCGTGATGGCTTAATACAGCCAACAGTCTTCTCGGGCTGGGGTGGAGCATAACTAGTCTGAGAGCAATCACGTGCATAGTGTCCTGGCTTCCCGCATGTGAAGCAAGTTCCCGAGGTTAGACGTGGACCCGCACTGACAAACGGTCTACCAGTAGGCCTGGGTGGAACATACGACTGAGCTAGGGGAGGCACCACATGAGATGACCTCGGTGTATAACCGGAAGGAAGAGCGGAGTTTGGAACCCAAATCCGGCGCTTCTGGGAACTAGAGCCAGAGGAGGGTCCCAAATCAAGGTTGTGCTTACGAGACTCCTCGTAAGTGAGCTGAGCTGTCTCTGCATTAATGGCTTTGTTCACAAGAGCTTGGAATGTATCACAATGATGCAGGTGGAGATCACGACGCAACTTGGGGTTGAGACCCTTTCGGAACCTAGCCTGCTTCTTAGCGTCCGTGGACACTTCTTCTGTGGCATAGCAGGCGAGGTTCTCAAACTCTCGGCTGTAAGCATCAACAGCCATCTTATTCTGGGTGAGACTACAGAACTCTTCTCTCTTGCGATCAAGGAGGGCCTGGGGAATGTGATGCTCGCGAAAAGCCTTAGTGAAATCCTTCCAGGTAGGAATCTGGCCAGCTGGAAGCAAAGCCTCATAATTCTGCCACCAAAGACTAGCAGGACCTTCCAGGTGATATGTGGCATAAGTGACCTTGTCATCTTCGGCTACGCTCGCGGAAAGCGGCTTATGAGTGATGCTACGGAGCCAGTCATCTGCATCGAGTGGCTCGATGGAATGATGAAAGGTAGGTGGGTGCAAGCGAATGAGATCATGAATGGTAGCAGACCCTTTGAACTGATGTGCAGTGTTCTCCTCGATACGTGCCAACAAACGGTTAGACTCACGCTTGTTCCTCTCCATCTCTAGCATGAACTTGGTCAACGAAGGCTGGTCGGGAGGATCCTCATCCCTACCATCTCCGTGGTTCTGGCTACGAGCAACGGAACTTTGCTTAGCTGATGACATCCTGAGAAATGAAACCAAGGACGGAATCAGCATCAACTATAGACTGTAGAATGTAGGACAAGGAATTAGTATCTCTCGAACTCCTAGGAAAATTCCGGCAGCATAACGGCAGTAAAATGCTCAGAATGAGACATCCTACTAAAAATGGGGTAGTACAACAACTCAACATCACCACTCAAGGTTCTGGGATAGTACTAAACAGACTACACCGGAAGTACTCGAAACTGGGTATGACTCTGATCAACCAATCCTATGGGACTACGGAGTAGTAACACGTGATCCTGATAGACGGAAGAGAAGCCTAGTTCCTTAATCCCGTCGAAAAGATAGGATGACTCAGATCAGAAGGTCATGAGGTATAAGGAGTAAAAGAGCCTTACGTTCCAATCCACAATCAATTCCCTTACATAGCTAAAGATTTTCTAGACTCAACTTCGACCAGTTTGGCTTGGTAATCCTACAGGCAGTCAAGCTCTGATACCAGCGCTGTCAGGACCCCGACTCGATGCCACATTGATCCAGCATGTAACACCTCATATCACTTTGCGGCCTCACGCACGGTATCCCCACGGGTGTCGCCTTACCTTTGCCCGGGACCGTTTGCGCCTTTTGGCACACGTATATGATGGTGTCGCTAGCATCCATATGATAAAGAGCCCGGGCTGACATGGCTAGTTGTAAACCCAAAGTGGCACTAACCTACAGGGACAGGCATCCATGATCCAGCATCGAACGTGTCGGTCATCAGCAAGTGAATCCAGGCTGTAGCACTGGGCTAACAGGACTCCGGTGAACCGGGCTGTAGCAAGCTAACAGGACTCCGGTATTCATCGCGTGACATTTCCCCGAAGGGACAGACACAGGATCGAAGAAGGACACATGCCGGCCAGCCTAAGTGTTCCGGAGCAGTAGCAAGCTACCAGGGCTCAGTGGAAGCACTAGGAGACATTTCCCGCTAAGAGAGGCTACTAAGGATAAACAACTAGATAGTCAGATCCCACACATAGCAATACACATTACACGTACGCATAACATGCAAGTATGTGCTGTACAACATGGCATCACAGCATAACTCAACAACTTATATAGATAAAGGCTCAGAAGAGCCATCACAGCATTATTACAAACAGGGGTCACATGACCCAACAGTCAGAGCAATCAAGCAACAAGCGGAAGCATTACATGTCTGAGTACAGACATCTATAAATGAAAAAGGATGAAAGCCTGACTATCTACAACGTCCGCTCAAGATCGTAGCTGAGGTACTAGCTACTAGTCGAAGTCCACGAGAACACTAGTAAGACCGAAGTCTCCGCTCCAAAAACATAAATAAAGCAACATGAGTACAAAGGTACTCAGCAAGACTTACATCAGATCCTATCATACATGCATTTGTATCAAGAGGGTAACGTGGGGTTTAGTTGCAGCAAGCCAGCTTTGACTCTGTGGCTATCCTGTTTTACAACTACCAGAAACTCTTGAGGTGAAACAACGTACACGAGTCCACTAATCACCATACAATACACTACTATGGGTTCATCCCCGTCTCCCTACGAGAAGGCCATCCATAGCACTCACGCTTGTCTTGAGCATTTTATAGTATCCACTTCAAGTTGTCTATGTACCATGTAAGCATCCAAGAAGTCCATAACCGCGGACCCGGCTATTCGAATAGATCATGTTAACCCTGCAGGGGTGTACTTCTTCACACACGCTCTCGCCACTTACCGCCATGTACACGTCATGTATCTCGGCAACCTTCAAGCGGAAGCCTGGCGAGGGTGTCGGCCACGACCTGACTAACCACACAAGACTCTAATCCAGGTTTATCGCCTATTCGGGTTCCATCCGCAAGGAGATCCGGCCGGGGTGTCGCTTACGGCCCCAAACGATGTGTACAGGGTTCCCGAGCCCACCATCCGGGTGCCACTCGGTACACCAGGCCACGTGTGCCTAGTCTGTCCCAAGCCCACCCTGCCGGGTGCCACTTGGTAGAAAAATAGCACTACCTACAAACACCAGAAACTAGTTGCGATTCCTGGACAGAGATCAAGTCGGTTAATAAGTCGAGAGGGCTTGGAGCGCCCGGAGCCCAATGTGTGGTAGTATCGATTCATTGGACAACATACGTAGAACTCGATGCTTAAGGACGGTTCCAGTGAGACAACCCACCATGTACTCCTACATGGCCTCTCACCACTACCTTTACCAAATCGTGTTCACACACTTAACTCTCGGCATCAGAACATACCGTAACACTCCAATTCATTCACAATGAATCAGACCTGACACAACTCTAAGCAATAGCAGGCATAGCATGGTAGGAACATAACAATGGCTTCAATCAACTCCTACACATGCTAGTGGGTTTCAACTATTTACTGTGGCAATGACAGGTCATGCAGAGGAATGGGTTCAACTACCGCAGCACAAAGTAGCAGACGAATCGTTGTTGTCCTAATGCAATAACTGAGAGCAGGAGCGAGAGAGTAGGGTTTTATCGAGATGAACAAGGGGGTTTGCTTGCCTGGTAAAACAACAGAGGAGGCACTGCTTCACAGATAGGTACTCTGGAACGGTCTCCGGAGCAAGACCTATCGAGAAGGAACGGTGCCGGCAATCAATACACAAACATATGCAACAATATGATGCATGAACATGGCATGAAGATGTGATGTTGTTTGAGCTAATGCAACTAGTATTCATTTGGTTTGAAGTCCATTTGAACCAAAGGTTCAAATGCATCTCCAAATTAAGCTCCTATATATGCCATAATGTGTTTTCTTATATTCAGCATGTATAAGTTGGTTTGTCATGCATGAAACTAGAACAGATGGAAAGATTGCATTTTTCTGATAATTTTTCATATATAAATTATTTTAATCCGAGCTACGGTTGAATTGTTATGAATTTTTGAAGTTTAAAACAATTTCTGGAATTTTCTGATTTAATTTAAATCCAGAAATAAATATTGCGCCAGCATGACGTCAGCACGACGTCAGCGGTCAACTGCGGCTGGCTGGGGTCAAACCTGACGTGTGGGGTCCACACGTCAGTGACAGGGGTTAAACAGGGTTAGTTTAATCCTAATCAAAAAGATTAGTGGCACTGGGGCCCACTGTCAGTGTCAGGGGGTTAACTAAACGGTGATTAGCACTAATCTAACTTAATTAGCCGGGGGGGTTAGTTAGCTGGGTTGACCCGGTCAATCCCGCCGGCGTTTAGCCGCCGGCGAGGCCGAACGCGGCGGAGGGGCTCGGGATCGCCGTTCCGGCGACCATTCGGGCGGCGGAGACCACCCACGCGAAGCCCCGGCTCGCGCGCATCTAGTGGTTCATGCGGGAGGCTGCGGGGGCGGCGGAGCTCGCCGGAGCGAAGCTCGGGGCGGCCGCCGGAGTTCGGGTGAGGCGCGAGCGAGTGCTGCAGGGCATGGCAGGAGCTGCGGGCGGAGGCGTTGGCCTTCTGGGAGGCTACTGAGCGCGGTGGCAGGTGCAGGCACGGGCTGCGGTGGCTCTGGCCACGACGGCGAGGAGCTGCGGCGGCGATGGCTTCGGCCATGGTGGTAGTGACGGCTGTGACACGGGAACGAGGGGGAGAAGAGAGGGGAAACAGGGAGATGCTCACGGCGATCACGCAGAGCAGCACAGCGGGGTCGGGGGAGACCTGGTGACGGCGAATCGACGGCGACGGACGGCGGAGCCCGAGGAGGAAGACGATGGCGATGGCGGTGATGGAGGCCGTCCGGAGGTGCGTGACTCGACGAGGAGGTAGCCGGCGACGTGGCGGAGCTCGTGGACTGCTCAGAAGCTCTCGAGGGGCGCGGTGGCTACGACTACGGCGAGCGGTGGCGACGAGCGCGTTCGGGCGGTCGGGAGAGAGAGAACCAGGGGAGGGGAAGGAATGAGAGAGTGGGAGAGAGGTGCGGGGCGTCGCGTGGCGTCGTCCGGTCCATCCAGAGCGACGAGGGGAGGACAGGCAGGCAGGGAGGGAGGAGGTGGCGCGGCGCGGCGGTGCGCGCGCGTCGGGCACGCGCCGTCCCCCTGTCGGGGAGGAAGACGACAGAGGAGGGGGGGCCAGGTGGGCTGGGCCAGCTGCTGGGCTGCGCCGGGGGGGAGCCCCAGGTAGGCTTCTCCTCCTTTTATTTTTTTTGTTTTCTAATTTTCTGACATTAGTATTGAATTAATAAAATACTAAATCAATTTATTACCTTATGCCAATTTTTGCAGGAGCTAGATATATTATTCCAGAGCTCCTTTATAAATGGCATAATTTTTGGACCATATTTCATAAATATAGCAATATATTTCCAATGCAAATATTTATCGAATTAATCCAAATGGCCAAAATAAATATCCATGAGCTCCTAAAAATATTGTTTTGATTTTTATCTCTGTCCAATATTTTCAGAGAGCAACATGAGCATTTTCTTGGACCCTTTTGGAGAAATTTTTATTTGGGTCATTTTCAAAAATGATTCTGAGGGTTCCACCAATCCTCATTTCAAATTTAAATGAAATTTAAACATGATGCACAAATGACTAGCTAGTCTAGGTCATACCAGACTAGGGATGTGACAAGTAGAGATAGCTCTTTCAAGTATTGGGGATTATAGGACATTAGAAGATCGTGTGGAACACCATAGACATTGGATTTGTAGTGGTTAATGGAAGTTAATGGGCTGTTGGAGTTGACTCATAGGAAGGAAACAAGATCTTGGAGTGGCATACGACGTGATTCCTTCGGATAGGGATGCAATATCTTGGACCTTGGAAGGATAGGCTGAGCCCTTGGATTGTCGTGTTTAATTCAGTTTGGCAGTTGTATGTTCTACCCATGGATTTTTACATGAGAATAGCCATACACCTGAGTTTGGAGATGGTAGACATATATGATTTTGTTAGACCTCCTCTCGAGAGTCATGAGGATATGAATCACATGAGTGATGATTGGAGTTGACCTATACGAAATGATGCTATCAGTGATATGATGTGATTTGTTTAAAGGACTAGATAGCACAATAGGCATATCAGAAACCGTGCTTAAAGATAAGATGATAAATGTTCGCTCGCACACTAGAATCCTTGAAACCCTTACGCCCTACCAAGCTACAACATGGTTGGATCAGGACCTTAGGGCCTTGACACTAGATCTAGAACACCTTGGCCCACACTCAACAAAAACCAGCACTAATTCCCCAGCCTACTTTATGTACCCCGTGAACAAAGTCTTCATGGAGTGCTTAGACAAGATAGTTGTCATCATCATTTGGTGACCTACTTGTCCACCCGAAGATGGAAGAAGAGCCGTTAAGCTAGTCAAGGAACATTTGAAGACCGCCATGCCAAGGAGGAAGAACTACACCCACCACCATCGTCAAGAAGTGAACTTTCTCATCGAAGACCAGGTGTATCTGCGAGCCACTTCTCTCTAAGGAACCAAGCATTTCCATGACAAGGAGACCCACACCAAGCTTCATCGGCCCCCTTCGAGATCACTCCAAGATTTAACAACCCCCCTATGAGATCACTACGAGACGAAGAGAAGACAGTTAGCAGCTGGAGTTTCCACCGGAGTTACCTGATGTGCACAATGCTTTCCATGCATCACAACCCTGGAAGTGTTTCCAACTTCCTAACTTGCCCGATCTCTACGAGGGCATTGACCACCGAGCCATCAACCCCTAGCCCAATCTAACCTACCGCGAGCTACCTATTAGCAACCTAGATCAAGAAGAGTGTCATACACGAAGCCACACCATCAAGTACTTCAAGCTCAATGGAGCACTACACGGAAGCAGAAGCAACATGAGGACTTGAAGACTACCCCAGATCCAAGTTTCTGTATCCCTTTCCGCGCCTAGTTTGGGAATCTCGGGGATGAGATTCTTGTAAGGGGGGTAGGTCTATCACACCCTGATTTTCATGCCACAACACTTGATCCAATAAATCATGATAAAGTGTGGTTTGACAAAAAACTTTTGCATCAATTGGCTTTTATTTGGAGTTGGTTTTCTCTCTGTGTTTTCAAGTGCTCTTTAAAGTCAACACAACTCCACCTTCTATACTTCATCTCCTTGCCCCAAACTTCTGCCCAATGATCATGCCATGTGTATAGAGCAATATAGTATTTTCTTACAACAATAATTTGGCCAAAAAGTATTTTCAAAAATTAGTTTTCCAAAAACCCCTGAATTGAGGTTTGCACTGCAAGTACTTGATTTGGGGTATGAAAAATATTTCAAAGAGTATATTTGAAACCTATTAGATATAGGACTACCATAAACCACAAAAATATAATTTTAAAAATTATTTTCCTATTTTATTTAAAGGCTTTTTCTTTAGGCTAGAAATGGTCTTTAATAGGTTAACATTATTTTAATACTCTAAAAATATTTGTGAAAATTTAGGGAAACTTAGTGGACATATATTGTCCATATATAAGAGTTTCAACACATGGTCATGTTCAAAATATTGGTCAAACCCCTCAAAATCCCTTTCTGGATATTTCAAGCTTTTGAAATATTTACAAAGGAAATATTCTCTAAAAATTCCAAGAAAATTCTAGCATGTCACATATGACATATTAGATGATCTTGCCAAGTATCATGTCTTGGAGAACAATATAACATCATCAAATCCCCTCAAAACCATTTCTGTCCATTTTGAAGTTTGAGCAACTTTACATTGCCAAACATTTCCAAATGTTCTCAAACCTTGTGAACATGCTCAAATGTTCTAATTATTCATCTAGGCCAAGTGGCACAAGTTGGAGAACAAGTTAACCTGATCAAAGTGCCCCAAAACCCTCTCTGTCCAGAATCAAATTTGAACAACTTTACATTGTCAACTTTCTCATTTTGCTCTCAACTTTTGTGAGCATGTTCACAAGACCAAATGAGGCCACTAAAACGAGTGGTGCATCAAGGAGAAGTGATTTTATCAACTAGATCTACACAAGTTCATTTCTGCTAATTTCTAGGGTTTACAAAAGTTGCATTAGCAACTTTGCCCAAATAAACTCAATCTTGGTGGAACCTCTTATTTTCTCATTCCATTTTACCCTGTCAAGCCTCATGACAAGAGGAGTTCATCTTCTTTCCCAAATCAACAACAAACACCTTCTGCCATTTTTCTAAAAACACTATTCTTACCACTTCAACTCTTCTCCATGGCCTCCACTTTTTACCACAGCCCCTACAAGTCCTCCTCTACCTCCAGTAACAATGGATGCATCTCAGCTCAATGATTGAGGGGTGAAACCACCTCATTTACCCCTCTGGACAGCCCCTTTCCCCCTTCTCTCTCAACCCCACTCCTCTCCTACTGGATCCCCAGGGCATCCAATGCTCCTCCCCTCTTCTTTACTTCCCCCTAGAGCTACCAGACATGCCAGGCCGTGCCCACTTTGCCAAAAAATGGCATGCCGGCCATTTGCACGCTCTGGAGCACGCTACAATGCGCTCCCGCACTGTAGACGCCCCCTGCCAACCACCTCCGGCCACCTCGGGCCTCCCCAGCGCGCCCGACGATGCACCTTGGCGTCCACAGCACGCTAAGACCTGATCCCCCTCTTCCTTCTCCCTCCTACGGCCTCCCTCACATGCGTGGCATGGCCGCCCGAGAGCTCCGATGAGCACACTCACACGCGCGGCGCCTCTGGCCCCTCCTGCTCCCTCTCTTCCTTCCCCTGGTCGTGGACCACCTCCATAAACGCCCCAGACACGCCCACGCGCGCCCCGTGGCCTCCAGCAACGGCTAGAAGCTCGTCGGTGCACGAGCCATGGTGCACCACGCCCCTCCTATTTAAGGCCACCTCGGACCCCGTTCTCTCCATCCCTTGAGCTCTCTCGCCTCCTAGCGATCACCAGCAGAGCCCCAGCTCCCCACCCCCTGTCTGTGCTCGGGATCGACTGGAGCACCGCCGCCTCATGTCACCGGTGTTTGCGCAGTAAGAGCCTCCCCCGCCGCTCCTTTCGCTTGATCTGGAACCACAGCGAGCCCCTGACTCCTTCCCCCTCCTTTTCCCCTTCGTTTGTAGCTGGTGAGCACGCCGGCCCTCTGGTCGCTGAGTCCAACCGTGTCGTCAGCTCGACCCGTCGTGCCCTGCATCGTCGCTGGTGAGCACGCCGGCCCTCTGGTCGCGAGGTCAGAGATGACAGGTGGGCCCCGCCTGTCATCCTCACCTCTCTCTCGCCCCCTCTCTCTTCCACTGGCAGCTGGGGCCCGCCCGCCAGGTTTAAATATCTGGCGCGCGCGCATCGGCTGGGCTGGGCCGCTGCCCTGCGGCTGTTCTGGCCCAGCAGGCACAGTGCCCCTTCCCCTTTTTCTTTTCTATCAGACTTGCAAAAATTCCTCTAGACTAAATATTAATCCAAATGAAATAATTCCAGTTCCTAAATTCTTGTAAAAATCCCACATATTTAATTGTGCAACTTTCATTCAAATCCAACAACCTTTTCTTCACTTTAAATATTTAAATGTGATTTTAAGCATTTAAATATACCTTTGTAAATCCATTATTCCTATTCTGCTACTCCAAATCCAGAACTAGGAATTTCCCCTTCTTAGTGTTCACCCTAGTATTTAACAAAAATGAGTTAACATTTTTCTGAGCACTTTGGCTTTTCTGTTTTACTATTGCCTTATTTTCTCGTTATTTTCTTGCGACGTTTAGATCCCGTATTTGACGAAGTTGCTGAAGAAGAAGGAGGAGAAGGATTTGAAGACCTCGAAGAACAAGCCAATCAAGGCAAGCTGCCCTTTGACCATGTCACCCCTCTTGTTCATCGGTACCCTTTTTACGATTGCATGCTGATTTAATACGACGGTGGTAAAACTATTTGTCAACCACCCCACGATGCATACCCCTACTCATGACCTTACCTTGTTCATGATTGCATTTTCAAGAGACTAGTTAATGCATAATGATGCATGTGTACCATGAACTCTTCATGGTTACATTCTTTCGAAAACCCCAGCGGGTGCCCCTAATGCCCTTGGGAGATGTTGAACTAAGGTCACCACTTGAGGAAGAAG
Organism: Triticum dicoccoides; assembly: GCF_002162155.2. Taxonomy (NCBI): domain Eukaryota; kingdom Viridiplantae; phylum Streptophyta; class Magnoliopsida; order Poales; family Poaceae; genus Triticum; species Triticum dicoccoides. The sequence goes on along the minus strand of NC_041387.1, from coordinate 229,082,228 downwards.
TGGTGTACCAAAGAGAACTTTTGGTGGGTGTGTGTAAAATGATGGATTAGATATATGTGTGACTACCGTCCCAACCAAGCATGTGCAACCACTCTACCCCTTTATGGGACGGGGCATTATTGATTACTTAGGCTGATACTAGCATGGTGCCCACATTACTAGTGACGGGGGTGACTTGAGGTCACTCTCGGGACGGGGTCGTGCTTGGATAGGCGGCCATGACTGTTTTCACAGGGCACCGGACACACCGCTGGTCCTTTCGTGTCTACGTAATAATGTGAAAAGGGTAGAGTCCCACGATCTTTTGCTTATACACGAGGGTCGTGTATCAACGAGTGGACCCTATGTTAGTGTCGTCTAGGGAAAGGTAATGATCGGGTGCTTCCCCCGAGTACTTGAGGTACTGCGGGATCGTGGATGACACGAAAGCTTCCCGTATCTTGTGGGTGAAGTGCGCAACCTCTGCAGAGTGTCAAACTATTCGAATAGCCGTGCCCACGGTCATGGACAGTTGGGAGGTGCTACTTAAACTATGTCCAGAAATTTTACAATCTCTATGCATGTGTGGAAGAGAACTATTTGTGTCAAGGTGGTGACTTGACATGTTGAATGAAATGGCATTTATCCAAACCCTATTTGTGTTGATATTTGTAACCTATTCTCAAGGTTACCCATGTTCATTGATGCATATCTCACAAGTTGATAGGAAATCTCAACTAGCTTGAAGCTAGGCTGCTTACTTGTTGTACAATTGCATTGTTACTTTGAACCAAATCATGGGTTGCTTGTGAGTACATTCAAAGTACTCATTGGCTTGCCACTGGTTATTTAATTGACCAGGCATGGAAGAGCAAGAGTTCAAGGAAGAGTTCTTTGGTGACGAACACGCGAACTAGGACGCTTCCCAGTCAGAATGCTTGTAGGGTTAAGGCAGATGGCATGGGTTCTACTTATCAACGAAGATTTCCGCTGCTTAAGATTATTTGGTATTCAGCCCCTGTGGCTTTATCTATGTAAGACTTGACCATAATGGTCATAGTTTGTGTAAGACGGTATGTATGGAAGTAAGACTCTTGTTATTTAGCTTCTGTGTGTTCAGTGAGCATTGATCTCTGGGATCACTGTACACGTGCATTCGGTGATCACGACTTATGAGTCGGGGTCCCCACATTTTGTTGCTAGGAAGCATGGTAGAGAAAGAGAACCATGGGTTCAGAAACCCATGCCCTTTCCTCCTAAACCATCCAAGACAAAGGATGATGAGGATTTTGAGCGCTTTGCTGAAATGATTAGACCTATTTTCTTACGTATGCTCTTAACTGATATGCTCAAAGTAAACCCTTATGCTAAGTATATGAAGTATATCATCACAAATAAAAGAAAGACACCGAAAGCTGAAATTTTCACCATGCTTGCTAATTACACTTTCAAGGGTGGAATACCAAAGAAACTTGGAGATCCGGGGGTACCAATTATAACATGCTCCATTAAAAGAAATTATGTTAGAACTGCTTTATGTGATCTTGGAGCCGGTGTTAGTGTTATGCCTCTCTCTTTATATCATAGACTTGAATTGAATAAGTTGACACCTACTGAAATATCTATGCAAATGGCTGATTAATGAACTGCTATACCCGTCGGTATTTGTGAGGATGTGTCTGTTGTGGTTGCAAATATCACTATCTTAACGGACTTTGTTATTCTTGATATTCCCGAGGATGATAGTATGTCTATCATTCTTGGTAGACCTTTTTTGAACACTGCAGGGGCTGTTATTGATTGCAACAAAGGCAATGTCACTTTTCATGTTAATGGTAATGAGCATACGGTACACTTTCCAAGCAAACAATCTCAAGTTCATAGCATCAATTCTATTGGAAAAATTCCAACTATTATAATTGGAGGTTTTGAATTTCCTCTCGCTACTGTCAAGAAAAAGTATGATATTCTTATTGTTGGGGATTTTCATATCTCCATTGAGAAAAAGAATTATGCTTTGAAGAATGTACCAAGGTGGTTCCTCGGTGAAGAAAGGGCCCAGGATTGCCACACGTGCGCAAGATGTTGAATTGTCGAGGGACGCGGATGTACGAGCTTGTGAGTGGCCATCCGATAATTTTATGGTCGAAGCAGGCTTTGAGGAATTTGACGTGTTTGTGCGTAACGCCGATCTGGAGGACTTCTTAGAAGATAAGTGTCCTTAGTACTATCAATTGACTGATTCCTTTGTGCGGAGGTTTAAATATTACTGTGCGCGTAATTCTCCTAGTGTCATATTTGATATTTATGATACATCTTATCTCCATGGACTTAGAGGATTTCACAACTCCTTGCAAACTCCCGCAGTGGGGTAATATTAATGATCCTCACAAATCTGAATTTAGAGATTTCCTTGCTAGTATTACTATGGGAGAATCTAGGGACATAGCACAAGCTACCATAGGGAGCATTCATTTTCCTGCTATACATTATTTTGCTCTCTTTATTGGTAGATGCATTAATGGTAAAGACGAAGCATGTCACATGTGTGTTCCTGATCTGTGTGTCCTCAAGAGTGCTGTGTTAGGTTATAAAGGTTATAACTTGGGGGCAATAGTTGCACGTAGGTTGCAGAATAATAGTAGAAAAGGAAATTTATTTGGAGGAATTTACGCAACCCATGTGGCTAATTATCTAGGTATAGCCCCATGAGAGGAAGATATGATAATACCTCCTGTTTATTTGGATTCTGAAGCTATGGTCAATCATCAATTTCTTGGGAGGAATGAACAATTCCTCCAATATCGACTAACCTATGACAGACGCAACGTCGTCCTTGTTACTCTTCCTGCTCCCTACCTTTTTGATTATCAGGCAAAAGGAGATATGTTGTCACCAGGGAGGAAGCAGCTGAACACGAGAGGAGAGCGGAGGCAGCTCGCCAACACGCTGCAGCTCAGGAGGCGGTTGCCGCTGCATCTCAGTACGACCCCGGTTTCACTTATGGATATCAGCCAGGCGGTCCTTGGTACTAGACCAGCTTGGGCCAAAAGCCTAAGCTTGGGGGAGTACGTATTTCTCATCGATTTACATTCATGTTCACACACTATTCGTCGGTACTCATACTCTTTCATTGTATTATCCATGCTAGTTTAAATTTCTTTTTCTAGTTTTCTTCTTGTGTGTTTGATAAACCTTAAGAAAAACCAAAAAAATTAGTTAGTTTAATTTCTATGCTTGTAGTAGCAATTAAAATGAAAACCCAAAAAGATTTCTAGTTCTTCTTCTTACTTGTTGGGAGCTTTCCCGTGTAAATAGTTTTATTTTATTTTCTTTCCTTTGGGGGTCGAGAAGACCATATTGAAAATGTTTAGTGGCTCTCATATGCATGATTGTTTATTTAACTTAGAGCCCATATTACTTGTCTTCTCTCTTGAGTTGAATGCTTGCAGATTCCAGCTTAGTCCAATGCACATGCACTCTTATTATTATACACATCGTTCGGTCGTGCAAGTGAAAGTCAATAATGACGATATATGATGGACTTATTGAGATGAGAAAAGCTGGTATGAACTCGACCTCTCTTGTCTTTGCAAATATGATGAGTTCATCATTTCTGATTCAGCTTATTATGAAGTAAACATATTTCCAATGACATTTAGAGATTATAGTTTCTTGTGCCATGCTTGATTAGCTATGAGTTATAATGGTTTACCTTGTGTGCCAACATGCTATTAGAATGATTATGATGTGGTATGATGGGATGGTATCCTCCTTTGAATGAATTGAGTGACTCGACTTGGCACATGTTCACGCATGTAATTGAAACAAATCAACATAGCCTTCACGATATTTATGTTCATGGTAGATTGTATCCTACTCATGCTTGTACTCGGTGTGAATTAATTTTAATGCATGTTTATGACTGTTGTCGCTCTCTCAGTTGGTCGCTTCCCAGTCTTTTGCTAGCCTACACCTGTACTAAGCGAGAATACTGCTTGTGCAGCCAAACTCCTTAAACCCCAAAGTTGTTCCATATGAGTCCACCATACCTACCTATATGCGGTATTTACCCGTCGTTCCAAGTAAATTTGTATGTGCCAAACTCCAAACCTTCAAATGAAATTCTGTTTTGTATGCTCGAGTAGCTCATGTTACAACTAGGGCTGCCTATATCTTCCATGCTAGGTGGGTTATTCTCAATAGGAGTGGACTCCGCTCCTCATTCACGAGAAAGGGCCGGTAACCGGGATGCCCAGTCCCATGATCCAAAAAGATCAAAGAAAATCAAAATAATTAAACAAAACTCCCCCAGGGCTGTTGTTAGTTGGAGGCACTCGTTGTTTCGAGCAAGCTATAGATTGATGCTTGTTGGTGGTTGGGGGAGTATAAACCTTTACCATTCTATTTGGGAACTGCCTATAATGCATGTAGTATGGAAGATACAGCCATCGCATAGTTGTTGCGTTGACAGCGAAAGTATGCCGCTCAAAATGTTATTCAATCTCTATTTTAAAGTCGAGCTCTGGCACCTCTACAAATCCCTGCTTCCCTCTGCGAAGGGCCTATCTATTTACTTTTATGTTGAGTCATCACCCTTCTTATTAAAAGCACCCGCTGGAGAGCACACTGTCATTTGCATTCATTACTATTGGTTTATATTGGGTATGACTTGACTGGATCTCTTTTACCATGAATTACAATGTTTAGTCAGTCCTTGATCTTTAAAGGTGCTCTGCATTTATGTTTTGCGGTCTCAGAAAGGGCTAGCGACATACCATTTCGTTATATCATGTTATGATTATTTTGAAGAAGTGTTCTCATCCGAGTTTTATTATGCTATTGATATGAGTAATTGTGAGACCTAAATGTTATTGTGAGTATGGTTAGTTCATTATATTTGCTGAAACTTGAATGCTGGTTTTTCATGTTTACAACAACAAGAGCAAACAGAGTTTGTAAAAGTTTTTCTTTATCACTTTCAGTTTATCAACTGAATTTCTTGAGGATAAGCAAAGATTTAAGCTTGGGGGAGTTGATACGTCTCCAACGTATCTACTTTTCCAAACACTTTTGCCCTTGTTTTGGACTCTAACTTGCATGATTTGAATGAAACTAACCCGGACTAACGATGTTTTCAGCAGAACTGCCACGATGTTGTTTTATGTGTAGAAAAGAAAAGTTCTCGGAATGTCCTGAAAATCCACGGAGGCACTTTTTGGATTTAATAAGAATTATTGGGCGAAAGAAGTACACCAGGGGGCCCACACCCTGTCCACGAGATAGGGGCTCCCCCCTCCTGGGCGCGCCCCCTATCTCGTGGGCCCCCTGGACCTCCACCGACCTCAACTCCAACTCCATATATTCATGTTCGGGGAGAAAAAAAATCAGAGAGAAAGTTTCATCACATTTTACGACACGGAGCCGCCGCCAAGCCCTAATCTCTCTTGGGAGGGCTGATCTGGAGTCCGTTCGGGGCTCCGGAGAGGGGGATTCATCGCCGTTGTCATCATCAACCATCCTCCATCACCAATTTCATGATGCTCACCGCCGTGCGTGAGTAATTCCATCATAGGCTTGCTGGATGGTGATGGGTTGGATGAGATTTACCATAAGTTAGTTTTGCTAGGGTTGATCCCTAGTATCCACTATGTTCTGAGATTGATGTTCCTATGACTTTGCTATGCTTATTGCTTGTCACTAGGGCCCGAGTGCCATGATTTCAGATCTGAACCTATTATGTTTTCATGAATATATGTGTGTTCTTGATCCTATCTTGCAAGTCTATAGTCACCTATTATGTGTTATGATCCGACAACCCCGAAGTGACAATAATCGGGATACTTCTCGGTGATGACCATAGTTTGAGGAGTTCATTTATTCACTATGTGCTAATGCTTTGTTCCGGTTCTCTATTAAAAGGAGGCCTTAATATCCCTTAGTTTCCGCTAGGACCCCGCTGCCACGGGAGGGTAGGACAAAAGATGTCATGCAAGTTCTTTTCCATAAGCATGTATGACTATTTACGGAATACATGCCTACATTACATTGATGAACTGGAGCTAGTTCTGTGTCACCCTATGTTATGGCTATTACATGAGGAATCGCATCCGGCATAATTATCCATCATTGATCCATTGCCTACAAGCTTTTCACATATTGTTCTTCACTTATTTACTTTTCCGTTGCTACTGTTACAATCACTACAAAACCCAAAAACTATTATCTTTACTTTTGCCACTGTTACCTTTATTATCATACTACTTTGCTACTAAATACTTTGCTCCAGATACTAAGTTATCCAGGTGTGGTTGAATTGAAAACTCGGCTGCTAATACTCAAGAATATTCTTTGGCTCCCCTTGTGTCGAATCAATAAATTTGGGTTGAATACTTTACCCTCGAAAGTTGTTGCGATCCCCTACACTTGTGGGTTATCAGTTAATCACATAAAGATGTGAACTATTGGTGTTAAATCACATGGCAATGTGAACTAGATCATTGACTCTAGTGCAAGTGGGAGACTAAAGGAAATATGCCCTAGAGGCAATAATAAAGTTATTATTTTATATTTCCTTGTATCATGATAAATGTTTATTATTCATACTAGAATTGTATTAACCGGAAACTTGATACATGTGTGGATACATAGACAAAACACTGTGTCCCTAGTAAGCCTCTACTAGACTAGCTCATTAATCAAAGATGGTTAAGTTTCCTAACAATAGACATGTGTTGTCATTTGATGAACGGGATCACATCATTAGGAGAATGGTGTGATGGATAACACCCATCCGTTAGCATAACATATTGATCGTTCAGTTTTATTGTTATTGATTTCTTCATGTCAAATACATATTCCTTCGACTATGAGATTATGCAACTCCCGGATACCAGAGGAGTGCCTTGTGTTCTATCAAACATCACAACGTAACTGGGTGGTTATAAAGATGCTCTACAGGTATCTCCGAAGGTGTTTGTTGGGTTGGCATAGATCAAGATTAGGATTTGTCACTCCGAGTATCGGAGAGGTATCTCTGGGCCCTCTCAGTAATACACATCATAAGAAGCCTTGCCAACAAAGTGACTAATGAGTTAGTTGTAAGATGATGTATTACGGAACGAGTAAAGAGACTTGCCAATAATGAGATTGAACTAGGTATGAAGATACCGACGATCGAATCTTAGGCAAGTAACATACGGATGGACAAAGGGATTTACGTATGTTGTCATAACGGTTCGACCGATAAAGATTCTTTGTAGAATATGTAGGAGCCAATATGGACATCCAGGTTCCGCTATTTTTTATTGACCGGAGAGGTGTCTCGGTCATGTCAACATAGTTCTCAAAGCCGTAGGGTCCGCATGCTTAACGTTCGAGGATGATATAGTATTATATGAGTTATGTGATTTGGTGATCGAATGTTGTTTGGAGTCCTGGATGAGATCGCTGACATGACGAGGAGCCTCGAAATGGTTGAGAGGTAAAGATTGATATATAGGACGATGGTATTCGGACACCGGAAGTGTTGCGGATGGTACTGAGTACATACCGGGTCACCGGAAGGGGTTTCGGGCACCCCCGACAAAAGATATAGGCTTAATGGGCCAAGGAGGGGACAGACCAGCCCACAAGGAGCTGGTGCACCCCTCCACCAGGCCGGCCAGCCCTAGGGAAAGGAAAGGAGGGAGGGCAAGTCCCTCCTTCCTTCCCCTCCTCAAGGGAGAAAGGAAAGGGGGCGCCACCTCCTCTACTTCATCTGGCGCCTATACAAGGAAGGGGGAGGCCGAACCATGGTAGGAGCACAAGTGGGATTCAACCCCACTTGGGGCGCCCCCTTGGCCTCTCCCCTCTCCCTCCCACCTATATATATATGAGCAGGGGGCGCCTAGCACACCCACGACATGATCTTAGCTGTGTGCGGCGTCCCCCTCCACAGTTTGCACTCCCGGTCATATTTTCGTAGTGCTTAGGTGAAGCCCTGCGAGGATCACTTCACCATCACCGTCACCATGCTGTTGTGTTGACGGAACTCATCTACAACCTCGACGACTTGCTGGATCAAGAAGGCGAGGGACGTCACCAGGCTGAACGTGTGCAGAACTCAGATGTGTCGTATGTTCGGTACTTGATCGGTGGACCGTGAAATAAGTTTGACTACATCAACCGCGTTGTGAAACACTTCCTCTTATGGTGGTATGTGTCACCAGACCCAGCGTAGTCCGTCTGGAGATCGAAAATGGCATTAAGGTGCAAAACTCATGGAATATTGAGCATCTTCACAACTTCTACCTGTAAGGCGCGGCTGTCGGGCTCAGCCCCAGCTGCCACCTTTTGTACAAGCCTTGTCGATGTGCATGTAATCCTTTGTACAAAGCCAGGCGCAGACCCTGTGCAAAGATAATAAAACAAAGCACTGGTGCCTTAAAACTGGCATGCATGTTTAGTTTAGCATGAGTTTGCCATGATCATTTAGGAAGGATCATATGTTGTTGTGTTTTCCCTCTGTTCTAACTACAAGGCCCCCTGCCGTGGATGCAATCCCAAAGAGGAGGAAAATAAGCCTACATACCGATCCCCGATAACGCGAAACAGATAAGTTCCATTTAAAATGTCGATAGTGTGCCTCTATAAGGGAAAAACTTGTGCGTACAAAAACCTTGTCGCCTTCAAAACATTTGTGATCCCATCCTTTGATTCGAAGGTTACTTTGGTCAGGTTGGTCGTAGTGGCATTTGAAAAAAAAGGATTTGACAAGGGGTCGGTTTCCTTCCACACACTTAAGCCCGCCAGGCCAAGCCTCGTGGCAGCGATGGAAGGGACCGGCAACATAGCTTGCCGAAGAACCTTGTTTACTTGAAAGTATAGAGGAGTTGCTCCTCTACATGGATAAGATACATGCACAAGTACCCGGCAAGCATATATTTTTTACATTAATACGCAGATAAACAAGTATGAACCATACAGAGTACGAATATAGATGGAAAAGGTTACATATTTAAGAATAAAGTTTGGCAAATGCCTACATGTTTTATATTCAAAAAAGATAAGTGCCCCATACTGCCTTTCTTGGTTTAGGGTTTAGGGTTTAGCTGGAGGAGGCGGAGACATCCACACCCAAAACCACGGCAAATTGCTCTACCGGGGGAAGAAGACGCAGGTGCAGATGGTGGTGCCGCCGTCACCTTGCTAACGGTGACAGTGCGACCGATATTCAGCTAGAGTCTGAACCGTTGTCTTCTAGCTCTGCGACGTCGTCATCACCGTCATTGTCCTCTTCGTCACTGTCACTCGAGGAGGAGCTTTCATCATCGGCCGAGCTCTCCGCGCAGCACCTTAAGCAAGCACCCAAATGCCCAAAGACCTTGACGGAGAGCGGGGTGGCATCCATTAATTTGAAATGGAGAACGTGCCCAGCCACCAAGCTATGGGCACGAGCAAAAGTTTTCCAGCCACGCCAGAGAAGCATGACATGAGGCGCAGGGAACTCTATGTCCGCCCGCATGCTGCCATTACAGTAGTCCCTCATGTGCAGCCTCAATCCCAGTGACTGTTCTACCTCCATCACCCTTGCGACAGGGGTGGGAAGCCAAAGGCGGCTACGCGGAGGCCCGCGCAACTTAAATATGAATTCCAACGTCTGGTCCCCAACATGGCCCTCCATCAAGCCAGCGTGGCCGGGGGAGGAGCAACCAGAGCGCCACCACGTCCTCCCCGGCCCCTGGCACCACGAAGACCACGCCCACGTCCTCTGGCACCACCTTACGCGGTGTACTTCGCCCATACATCCTCTGCAGGGGGAGAGAGGCACTGCCGAGAAGAGACCCTTGTCGCCACCGCTGGGGTTCGACCACGACCTCTTCCCCTCACCATAGTGGAAGAGGGATGCGAGGAGAAAAACAAGGAGGAAATACGTGTCAGTGAGTGCTATGTCTTGAGCTTGCGTTGGTTTTCCTTGAAGAGGAAAGGGTGATGCAGCAATAGTAGCATAAGTACATTTGGAAATGCTCCTCTACCTTCAAAATCAAGGTTTTTGGTTGGCTTTTATTGATGGATCGACTTAACACACGGGATATGATGCAGAGAAGGCATTGGAATATCCAGGATGATACTTGTGTTCTGTGTCAGTCTTCCTTCCATGAAGATAGAGTCCACCTTTTTTTCTCTTGCAATTTTAGTCAAAGAGTTTGGAATTATCTTGGGATTTCCTGGCCAGCAGCACCCAACCAGTCTACTTTCATGATGGCTTCAGCTTCTAGGAAGGATTTCAATAGGCCTTTCTACTCTGAGGTGTTTTTTACTGCAGCATGGAACATTTGGACGCAAAGGAATGGCAAGATCTTTAGAAATGAGACTCCTAGTTTCAGAGCTTGGTGGAGGAATTTTGTGTATGACATTTCATTATTAGCTCACAGAATCAAATGTAAATATAGGGACAGTCTGTTAGCTTGGGTAACTTCTCTCCCTTAACTCTCTTTGTAAGTATGATAGCTCTCTTTGTAACTCTTGTATTTTCTTTCTTTTCACCTTAGTTGTATAGAGAACCTTTGGTTTTTTGGATTGAATAAACGGCTGTGAGGCTGTTGCCTTGCAGTATATAGTCAAAAAAAATAGTAGCGTAAGTATTTCCCTCAGTTTTTGAGAACCAAGGTATCAATCTAGTAGGAGGCTCCTCAAAAGTCCCACGCACCTACACAAACAAACAAGAACTCGCAACCAACGCAATAAAGGGATTGTCAATCCCTTCACGACCACTTGCGAAAGTGAGATCTGATAGAGATAATATGATAAGACAAATATTTTTGGTATTTTTATGATATAGATTGGAAAAGTAAAAGATGCAAATAAAAGTAGTTTGAAAGCTTATATGATAAGAGATAGACTCGGGGGCCATAGGTTTCACTAGTGGCTTCTCTCAAGATAGCATAAGTATTACGGTGGGTGAACAAATTACTGTCGAGCAATTGATAGAAAAGCAAATAATTATGAGATTATCTAGGCATGATCATGTATATAGGCATCACGTCCGTGACAAGTAGACCGACTCCTGCCTGCCTCTACTACTATTACTCCACACATTGACCCCTATCCAGCATGCATCTAGAGTATTAAGTTCATAAAGAATAGAGTAACGCATTAAGAAAGATGACATGATGTAGAGGGATAAACTCATGCAATATGATATAAACCCTATCTTTTTATCCTCGATGGCAACAATACAATACGTGCCTTGCTGCCCCTGCTGTCACTGGGAAAGGACACGCAAGATTGAACCCAAAGCTAAGCACTTCTCCCATTGCAAGAAAGATCAATCTAGTAGGCCAAACCAAACTGATAATTTGAAGAGACTTGCAAAGATAACTTAATCACACATAAAAGAATTCAGAGGAGATTCAAATATTTCTCATATATAAACTTGATCACCCACAATTCATCGGATCTCGACAAACACACCGCAAAAAGAGTTACATCGAATAGATCTCCAAGAAGATCAAGGAGAACTTTGTATTGAGAATCAAAGAGAGAGAAGAAGCCATCTAGCTAATAACTATGGACCCGAAGGTCTGTGGTAAACTACTAACAACTCATCGGAAGGGCATTGGAGATGATGTAGAGGCCCTTCTTGGTCGATTCCCCCTCCGGCGGAGCGCCGTCGATGGCTCCAAGATGGGATCTCGTGGATACAGAAGGTTACGGCGGTGGAAATAGTTTTTCGTGTTGCTCCTCGATGGTTTTGGGGTACATGGGTATATATAGGAGGAAGAAGTAGGTCGGTGGACGCTCGAGAGGCCCACGAGGGTGGGGGCGTGCCCACCTGTAGGGGGCGCGCCGGGCACCCTCGTGTCCACCTCCTCTGTTGCTTGACGTCCACTCCAAGTCCCCTGGATCATGTTTGTTCCAAAAGATCGCTCCCGAAGGTTTCATTCCGTTTGGACTCCGTTTAATATTCCTTTTCTTCGAAACACTGAAATAGGCAAAAAATACAGCAATTCGGGCTGGGCCTCCGGTTAGTAGGTTAGTCCCAAAAATGATATAAGAGTGTAAAGTAAAGCCCATAAACATCCAAAACGGGTAATATAATAGCATGGAACAATCAAAAATTATAGATATGTTGGAGACGTATCAGTGAGCCCTCCATCTATGCCCCCTTTTATAGGGAGGCATGGCTGGGGGCTGGCTCCTTACCAACCAGAGGGCAACCGCCCCACTCCACCACTCTAGCTCCTATGCATCGCTGACGACGTACTGAATCGAGACCACCGGCTTGTGCCTGCGCCTAGATTTCTGCCATAGCACTCTTTCCCGCGCCCTGCGCATCCGCCACCAACCCTGCAGAATGCATGCAGCGTACGTGGTGGAAACGGCAGGAGTGGTAGGACAAGTAAATGGCAGTTACCTCCCCGTGAAGATGGGCGCCCACGGGCCACGACATGGATTGCCCCATGCTGTTTCGCACGATTCACGGAAAAAACCAAAACTGACTCAATCACAGGTTAATGAAGAAGCAAGGAGAAACGCCAAGAGAGACTTGAATCCCTTAGTGGCATGGCTCAGGTGCTCGCCTGTGTAGTTGTTGGGGCCTACCCCAACGATGCTCGGTAGCACGTATGGGCCATGCCCGGGGACTCATGTTGGTACAACAAACATTTATGTTTGTTACCCAAACTTATACATAGGCGTGTTGGCATCGAATAGCTACACCAACATGCAAAGCAAGGCAAAGTCAGAGAAGTAGCTCTTAGTGAGATCAAAGAGCGGATCAAGAAGACCAAGACAAGCCAGACATCCAATCATCACCTTGGGATGGCCTCCCTTCCTGGGCAGGAGAGCCTGGCCGGGTCGAGGCCATCCCAGGGACAAGTCCAAGATTTCCCCGGGAGGCTTGCCGCGTCTACCAAGGGCGAATATCCTCACCAAGGCGCCACTGCTCCACCGCACCGCAACGCAAATCAGTTGTCAGTGTGGTGTCGAGCCCCCAAGTGATGAAGTGGCTTCCACTAGGCATGTAGCAGCCATTTGGAAGACATATTACCTCCATATGACACCCGCCCATAGGCTTGTCAAGCAGATAAGCAGAAGATGATTAAGCGGCACGACAGGCTTGCCAGGCTGCATCCTCAACATGACACCTAGCAGTGCACTTAATGCACTTTGTCCTAACTGCCAGAGTTAGCTATGATAGCACCATTAGCTATCTAATCATTAGATAAAGATTTTTTTGCCACTATGGTCACCCCTTAAGCTATAAAAGGAGGTCCAAGGCAACCTAACAAGGGATTTGGACCCTCACACACTTGTACACGCGTATCTGCTCTCCCTAGGGCGACCTTGCCGGGGTTGAGCGTTGCGTGCTCCTCGTGTTCCCTCATCCAATCCACCAAAGCAGGAGTAGGGTTTTACGCTTCACAGCGGCCCGAACATGGGTAAAAATTACCAGCATCACCATCGCCGTGTTGTTCCATGGCCTCTGCTCTTTGCGCAATGTGATCTTCCCCTTGTCGAACCACAAGGGGCCGATGGCCCCATAGGTGATCGTGTTCCACCAAGAAACACATCTATCTCGTCCGTACCATCAAAATATTTTGGGCACTCTTTCCTATCCAAATCATTGCCTCAGGACAAAATTCAGTTCAATTTGCCCAGTAAATCTTCCTCGAAAAATTTCCAAAGTTTTTGTCCTCCTAGAACCTTTGTGAAAGAAGTGCTAGCTATGCATATCCTAATGAGTTGAATTTTTGCCACATATTCTATATGCCTATGTAACTTACGTACACCAAATTTTGAGCTCATTTCATTTAGCCAATTTCTCTCACTAATTTTCCGAAGTTTCTGTCTAGAGAAGAGCATTTTGAAGGAAGTACCACTTTGGCATGTCCAAATGGTATCCATTTTCTACAATGCTTTCCTATGCCCAAATAACCATCCTCCACCAAATTTCAGCTCAATCCATTCATTATTTTGGGCCCAGCTTCAACATTCGTATTTATGTCCAGTGTGGTACTTTGCAAAGTAAGTACCACCTAGGCTCCTCCTTTTGAGCTGAAAATTTGTGAAGACAGTCTTCTTAGTAACTGATCATCCTCAGCCAAAACCCATGCCCATTAGCCATTTGCATTTCCCGTACCGCTAATCAAACACTTGGCTGCTAATTCATGTGTGAGCATAGATCGGTCTCCTTGTGAGAATCTTATGTTGTAATTTTTTTATAGCACCTACCTGGGGAGTGCCCAACCCACTAGACATGCCCAGGCCGCCCAGAACGCCTGGCAACACCACAGTCACGCGGTGACCATACGACGGGCATGCGAGTTTACGCGCTCTAGAGTTGGGGCCCTTGGCCACCGTCCAAACCTCGACGTATTTCCACCAAACCATGTATTTCTGATTAAATAGGAATTTATGTAACTAGAAATGATTTTTGGAAAAAATAAATAGCAAACTATAAGGCAGCTGCAGTTCAAATTTGACCCGCTTCCAGCTGAATCGGCGGAAATTTGTCTTTTTCATGAGAGGTGGATCAAAACTTTTACACCCAACCATTTTGTCAATTGTGCATTAAATATGCCCTAGTATTTTATAAAATTGATTTGGTCCAATTTTCCAACAATTATTTGGTAGGTTCTTCACAAAAAAACCTCATTTTGGGCACTCGAAAAATGGAAAATGGTTTTTCGTCCAAAGAAAATGAAAACTTCCTTAGGCAACATTGTATTCCATTCCAATATGCACCCTCGTGCACAATATGAGATCATTTGAACAAACTATGCCATGAATGTGGCCGTAAGATTGATCATTTGGGTTGAAAGCCATGAATCTTCACACATGATAGATCGTTTCTGAGAACATTTTTTTAAAATAATTGCCGTATTACAAGTTTATTATTTTTTCTGGTAACTTGGTCACATATAATGACACAATGCGAAGGTTTTCCAAAAAAAAAATTTAATTTTTTATGCCCGTTTCAAAATGTGGTCAAAACGGCGGGAATGACTGTTCCTAGCTAGTGGTTGAATCTTAGAATTTTTTTGGTGTTTCTCTGATTAAATAGATACTTTTGTACCTAGAAATGATTTTTGGAAAAAATAAAGGGGAAACTATGAGGCAGTCGCAGTTCAAATTTGACCCGTTTCCTATTGAATCGGCGAAAATTTGTATTTTTCACCAGAGGTGGATCAAAGCTTTTTACACCCAACCATTTTGTCATTTGTGCATTAAATATGTCCTAGTATTTTAGAAAAATGTTTTGGTCCAATTTTGCAACAATTATTTGGTAGGTTCTTCACAAAAAAACCTCATTTTGGGCACTCAAAAAATGGAGAATGGTTTTTTCGTCCAAAGAAAATGAAAACTTCCTTAGGCAACATTGTTTGCCATTCCAATATGGACCCTTGTGCACAATATGAGATCATTTGAACAAACTATGCCATGAATGTGGCCATAAGATTGATCATTTGGGTTGAAAGCCATGAATCTTCACACATGATAACTCGTTTCTGAGAACATTTTTTAAACATAATTGCCGTATTACAAGTTTATTATTTTTCCTGGTAACCTGGTCACAATAATGACACAAGCGAAGGTTTTCCAGTTTTTTTGATTTTTTTGAAATTTTTATGCCCGTTTCAAAATGTTGTCAAAACGGCGGGAATGACCGTTCCTAGCTAGTGGTTGAATCTTGGACTTTTTTTGGTGTTTCTCTAATTAAATAGATACTTTTGTACCTAGAAATGATTTTTGAAAAAAATAAAGAGCAAACTATGAGGCAGCCGCAGTTCAAATTTGACCCGTTTCCTACTGAATCGGCAGAAATTTGTCTTTTTCACCAGAGGTGGAACAAAGCTTTTGACACCCAACCATTTGGTCAATTGTGCATTAAATATGGCCTACTATTTTAGAAAAATGATTTGGTCCAATTTTGCAACAATTATTTGGTTGGTTCTTCACAAAAAAAACCTCATTTTGGGCACTTGAAAAATGGAAAATGATTTTTTCGTCCAAAGAAAATGAAAACTTCCTTAGGCAACATTGTTTGCCATTCTAATATGCACCCTTGTGCACAATATGAGATCATTTGAACAAGCTATGCCATGAAAGTGGCCATAAGATTGAGCATTTGGGTTGAACGCCATGAATCTTGACACATGATATCTCATTTCTGAGAACACTTTTTTTAAATAATTTCTGTATTACAAGTTTATTATTTTTCCTGGTGACTTAGTCACATATATTGACACAATGTGAAGGTTTTCCAATATTTTTATTTTATTTTATTTTTTTATACCCGTTTCAAAATGCGGCCAAAACGGCGGGAATGACCGTTTATAGCTAGTGGTTGAATCTTGGAATATTTTTGGTGTTTCTCTGATTAAATAGATACTTAAGTACCTAGAAATGATTTTTGAAAAAAATAAAGAGGAAACTACGAGGTAGCTGCAGTTCAAATTTGACCCGCTTCCTCCTAAATCGGCGGAAATTTGTCTTTTTCACGAGAGGTGGATAAAAGCTTTTGACACCCAACCATTTGGTCAACTGTGTACTAAATATGACCTAATATTTTAGAAAAATGATTTGGTCCTATTTTGCAACAAATATTTGGTAGGCCCTTCACAATTAAACCCATTTTGGGCACACGAAAAATGGAAAATTGAGTTTTCGTCCAAAGAAAATGAGAACTTCCTTAAGCAACATTGTTTGACATTCCTAGATGCACTCTTGTGCAAAATATGAGATCAATACTTGATTTTTTCATGTAAAAAAGTAGAAGAAAAACAAAAGAAAAACACAATTATATGTGCTCTACTCCTATTGGTGGAATTTGTTGTCACACCAATCGATGACATGGCGCACATCCATCCATCCTTCTCTCCATACCACATCCATCCATCCATCCATCCATCCATTTATGTACAGAAAAAAAAGAAAATGAAAAAGAAAACCCCACCCGCATCCACCTACCCAAACCCTACCCAGATCCCATCGATCCCCTCCTCCCATCGCACCCCTCCTCCCCTATCTCCTCGCCGCCGCCAACGACGGTGCTCCCCTCGATCCCTCCCACCGTTGTCTCCCTCCCTCAGATCGAGCTCCCCCTCCCGTCTCCGTCCCACCTCTCGAAGCTCCCGCGCCCACTGCCGCCGCTGACTACCACGCCGTCGCGGCCGGCCACGATGGCCAGTACCCGTACTACTCCTACGGCGGTGGCGTCGACGCCTTGTGCCGCTGTGACAGGCCGGCGACGGCGGCCGTGCCCACCGAGGAGGGCTTCTTCGACGACATCTTCGACGCCCGTGCACGTCAGGTGCAGTCTAGGTCCAGGTCCAAGTCCACCAAGTCGTCGTTGGTGATCAGCTTCGGCCGCTCCGCCTTCCGATCGCCGGCCACCAGCGGCGGCGCGGCAACGCTGCCCTCTCCTCCTTCACGTCCAAGCTCAGGTGAACCATACGTCAGGTCCGATTCAGGCGACGCCTCCCTCTCCTCTCCCACCCAAGATCCCCATAGCAGTTCGATCTGTAGTTGTGTAATTAGGTAGCCAGATCCCCATTTCGTGTCCATGTAGTCGTAGCACCATTAGAATTCAACCAAACCAATCAAGCAAGCAATGTGTTCATGTAGATGTAGCAGTTAATCAGCATCAATGGCGGGCACCGGGGTGTTCTTGTAGATCCAAACTGGGCAACTCCAGTTATTAGTCAGTAGTAGAATTTGTTGTGCTTCTGAACATGTTGTTCTATTATTGCATTGCATTTTGTACCATTCCGTCACAAGGTTCAATTAAGATTCAGTTGCAAGCTTTGCATGTCATTGAGATTCTGGAAGATGATTTGGTTCACTTCACCCAATGATTTCTTCATCATAAACTGAGCATATGCGGTTTATTCAAGAACCCTCCTTATTGAAGTGTGCATCCATTCCATTGAGATGGCTATTGCAAGCAGCAAAGTTATATTGATAACAGTTCGTGTGCTTGCTCACTAACAAGTTTGCATTTCTGCCCAACAACAGGATCCACTTCTTGGTGGAGCGATGTGCACATGCACCTGGCATTTCTTCTACAACTGAGTGTCTCTTGAGGTAACATATTAACCTGAAGGCAAAGCAGTTGCATTCCCTTTCCTACCAATCATCGATATCAGCTGCACCGCAGGACTCAACCGTACCGTACGCCGGGCGTTGTCATGTAGATTTTGCCCACCGTGTAGATTTTGGCCCTGCAATCCGGTTCGAGAATTCACTGTCTGACAGTCATTGAGGAAGTGCATGCATGGACTATGCAATGCTCTTTAATGTAGAAGCTCTGTCCCTCTGGTCTATATTACTGTACTAGTCAGTGTCACATTTCAGTTGATCTGTTAGGGCGAGAAAAGGAAATTGCCAGGCAACTACTCCCTCCATACTTGCAAAGACTTCTTGTATTTTGGTACAGAGGCAGTAGTTACTAGTGTGTTTATCAAAGCTTTACTAGTGTTTATGAGTAAAACTGTCGTGTCTATTTCTCTAAATGTTTTGCAAATAATTTTAAAACGTACAGTTTATGCAGTTTCATTGTGGTTGATTGACATCCCTGTGAATATAAAATTCAGGACCAACTGTTAGCTTTTTGTGAAGCAAAAACATTTGGTAAAAAAAATCATAGAAGCCCCCAATAAGTCGATTTATAGTTGACAGAAGAGTATGATTTGGTGTTGGTGTGTGTGAACTTCTGACATTTTGATCTCTGAATGTTAGTTGGACATTTTGCTAGTCTGACATTTTGATATCTGACTGCTAGTTTGACATTTTGATATCTGAATACCTTTCTCCCCCCTCATCTTTTCTTCTTCTGCTCTCTGCCTGACCCCCTTCTCGTCTCTGTTTCGAACCAGGACGTCACCATGGGAGAAGAAGGCGTGATGTGTTGTGCTGCTGCTCGGGAGGGACGCCATGGGCCTCCCTCCACTGCTTCTTCTCTTCCCCTAACTCCATCAAGGTGATGGATTGGTACAGCGACCTACTCCCCTGCTTCCTATGTTAATTTGGTGTGCGATGTGGATGTGATGTATTTTAGGCATGATTAAATACATATTTTGGTTCAACTCTGACTGAAACAACTTGTTGGTTCAGTTTCTTGTATGAAGAACAAATATGACGAACATTTTTTGTTTAGTTTACGACCGCCAGCTTTTGACCATCTGTTTTTGGTCAAAAAAAGGTCGCAAATGAAAATCAATGACCTTTTAGCGACCAATAGTTAGGGTCACAAGTTAAAATATTTCTTGTAGTGTGGCTGGACGAAGAATGGCATGGCAGGGCTCGGAGTGTTAATATATGGTGCTTGTGGGTGACTAGTAGTGTTGATTACATCTTGTAGTTGATTAATATATGGTTTATTTGGTGGAGGATTATATGTTTAGATCCATTATGCTATTTAATACCCCTCTGATCTTGAGCATGATTATCATTTGTGAGTAGTTACTTTTGTTTTTGAGGTCACGGGAGAGATCTTGTTGCAAGTAATCATGTGAATTTTATATGTGTTCGATATTTTTATAGTATGTGTGTTGTGATTCCCTTAGTGGTGTCATGTGAACGTCGACTACATGACACTTCACCATACTTGGACCTAAGGGAATGCATTGTGTAGTAGTTATTAGATGATGGGTTGCGAGAGTAATAGAAGCTTAAACCCTAGTTTATGCGCTATTTCGTAAGGGGCTGATTTGGATCCAAAAGTTTAATGCTATCGAAAGGACTACGATTGATCCTCTATCGAAAGGATTATCAAGTGTATTGCGACACTTCACATCGAGGACTTGGAGCAGTGCTTATGCAGGAAGGAAGAGTTGTTTTATATGCCTCACGACAGCTTAAACCTCATGAGCTGAATTATGCTACACATGATTTGGAGTTAGCAGCTGTAGTGCATGCGCTGAAGACATGGAGACATTTTCTCATCGGAATCCATTGTGAGGTATACACGGATCATAAGAATTTGAAATATATACTCACACAGAAGGAGTTGAATCCCAGGCAAAGGAGATGGTTGGAGCTCATTAAATATTATGATATGAAATTACACTATCATCCCGGAAAGGCCAATGTAGTAGCAGATGCATTGAGCCGCAAGAGTTATGTTAACATGCTCATGATCGGAGGATTACCTAAGTAGTTAGCAGATGATCTCCGAGAGCTATGTTTGGAGATAGTTCCGAGAGGTTATGTTGTAGCATTGGAAATTCAGTCCACTTTGATGGGTAATATCAGGGAAGCTCGTAAGACTGACTAAGAGATTGCTGAGATAAAGGAAAGGATGAGCAAAGGAAGGCTAAAGGATTTCGTAAGGATGAGCACGACACTTTATGGTTTGAGGATCACGTTTATGTGCCTAATGACCCCGAGATCAAGAAGTTGATTCTACAGGAGGCCCATGATTCGCCATATTCAATTCACCCAGGAAACACTAAGATGTATCTGGATTTGAAGGAAAGTTTCTGGTGGACAGGAATGAAGAAGGATATTGCCGAGTATGTAGCAGTATGTGATGTATGTTAGAGAGTTAAGGCAGAGCATCAGAAGCCAGCTGGATTGCTACAGCCATTGCCGATACCTGAATGGAAGTGGGATAAGCTTGGCAGCATTTTATCACTGGATTGCCCAGGACACATTCAGGCTATGACTCCATCTGGGTTGTAGTCGATCGTTTGACGAAAGTAGCTCATTTCATCCTGGTGAAGACCTGTTAAACGAGTGCTAAGTTGGCGAAGATATACATGACCAGGTTTGTATGTCTGCATGGGGTTCCGAGGATCATTGTATCGGATAGAGGAACCTAGTTTACCTCAAAGTTTTGGAATCAGTTGCATCAGACCTTGGGTACTAGGCTAGAGTTCAGTATAGCCTTTCATCCACAGACAGATGGACAGACTGAGAGACTCAATCAGATTCTGGAGGACATGTTGAGAGCTTGTGCGCTAGATTATGGATCTAGTTGGGACGACAATTTTCCATATGCAGAGTTCTCTTATAACAACAGTTAACAAGCCAGTTTGAAGATGGCCCCTTTCGAAGCTTTGTACGGAAGGAGGTGCAGGACACCGTTATCATGGGATGAAGTTGGAGATCGACAGTTGTTTGGACCTGATTTAATCAAAGACTCTGAAGATAAAGTTAAGTTGATTCGCGACAGACCCAAGGTAGCCCAGTCCAGGCAGAAGAGTTACGCGGATTCAAAATGCAAGGAGATAGTTTACGAAGTCGGAGACAGAGTATATCTTCATGTGTTCCCGCTTCGAGGAGTTAAGCGTTTTGGAGTAAAGGGAAAGCTAGCACCATGTTTTGTGGGACCATACAAAGTTTTGGAACGTATGGGAGAAGTTACATACAAGCTGGAATTGCGAGAAGGATTGTCAGGAGTTCATGATGTGTTTCACTTTTCCCAGTTAAAGAAGTGCCACGTAGAGATGGTTGGTATTCCTCTAAGAGATACAGTGCCATTGGAAGCAATTCAGTTAGACAGTGATTTGATTTATGAGGAGAAGCCAATCAGGATTCTCGAGTTTTCTAGCCGAGTTACTCGCAACAAGATTATCAAGTTTTGCAAAGTTCAGTGGAGCCACCATACCAAGGAGGAAGCCACCTGGGAGCGAGAGGAAGACCTTTGTAGAGACCACCCAAACCTTTTTGCTGACCAACCCGAATCTCGAGGGCGAGATTCATCTTAAGGGGGGTAGGTTTGTAACATCCCAATTTTTAATTTGGATGTTATACATAGATCATCATATACATATCATATTTATTCTTGCATTTTGGGTGAGATCCTAGAAATCTTATGCAACTCAAGGACCAATGGAGAGAGTTGGAGGTATCACAAAATTCATATTTGAATTCATTTCAAATTTGAAGAAAAGGATCAATTTGGTTTTATTATTTTTCTCTCCAATTATTTCCAATATTAAAAATAAATGAGTGAAGATAATATGATGTCTTCAAATTTAGAGAAATATTGGAGAAATAATTTTAAAGTCAAATTATGATTTTTCTGGTATTTATTTGCTATTTATTTCGAATTAGAAAAATATGCATTTTTCGAAATTGCATTTTTAGGCCAAAAAAATGTTCACCTTGTTCTAAATATTTTATTTAGACGGTGAAAATTGTTTTGGCGTTTTTAGAAAAAAAAATATTTTATTAGGATTTTCTTTTCAGGTGAAATTAAATTTTTTTAAAAAGTTCCGCCCGACTGGGTCTACGCGCAGCCGAGCCGAGCCGCCGCCGCCTTCCCCCGCGTGCGCGTGCTTGTCGCCATTGGACTCGGTGTCCGAGCCGGACACCGCCGCCGCCGCTGCCTTGCCCCCTCCTGCCCCTTTATAAGCGCGCCCGGGGCCCCGTGGGACCCCAAGTCGAGCGCCGCCGCCCGCCTCCGCCTCCCGTGCCGCCGCCGCTACCGAAGCCGCCGTCGCCGCTTCTACCGCCACACCGCCACCGTCGCCTGCCACCGTCGCCGCCGCTGCTGCCCGCTGCCGCGCGCCATCGCCGCACCACCCGCTGCACCGCCCGCGCCGTCGACCGCCATCGCCGCCGCCGCGGATCTCGCCGGAGCCGCCGCCGTTGACCTCGTTTGACCGGTCGGTTTTTCTTGGTTAAACCTAGGTTTTTTCTCAGTTCTCGGTTTATTATTTTAGATCGGTTTTCGTTGGTTTATTTTTAGTTAGCGACATTCGTCCGTTCGTTCCTTTTAACGAAGGTTGTTCGCTGGTTAGGTTCAGATAGCGAACGTTCGTTCGTTAGTCTTTTCTTTTTATTTTATTTTCGGCCTGGGACTTATCCGCGATTATTTATCACCATTCAGCCCCTGATCTTCAAACTAGTATAACTTTTTACTTGTTTATCCAAATTTAATGAAACCAGTGCCAAAATCTTTGTCTCGAAGCCCTCTTTCCAGTTTAGTCCAGATTAACTTTAGTCCAGATTAGTAAACAATTTTGTTCCATTCGTATTTTGAGTTTCGTTGCTCTGTTTGAGTTGAATCTTTTTGCAAATCGTAGCTAATCACATGTACCTACTGTTAATATCTAATTTACATGTTAATATTGCTTTTAGGTTTTGACTCTTATTAGTTTAAGCCGTTTGCTTGTTTCATGTTTGATTTGGATCTTTTCTCGAGTTTTCTCGTGTTTCGGTTGAGTGATTGCTTATGAATGCTATTGTTTGTCTATGCTAGATTACCCAGCGTGCAAAGCTTGTTACTACTAATCTCTAGAGTTTGCAGATCGTCAGCAAGGCAAGTTACACTTTGATCATACTCTTTTATACCCAGTTTTTACTATGCATTAGTCTGCCCCACAAATACTTGCATTCGTAGGATTGGGAACATGTGGCTTTGGTTGTAGTGTTTGAGGTAGGAACCTAATACCTTTTGATCACCCCGGAAATATACGTTATGCTTATTATTGCTTAGCCATGCTCGTAGACGGGGATTGGATCGTGATTCACACATGGAAGTTTGAGAGTTATTTTAATTGGATAACATTAAGGTGGCAACATTAATACACATCTGGGTGGATTGGTTGAGGCACCTGGGAAACCTAGTGTTGCCTATTTTTGGAGATATCGGGGTTACCGTGTGATTATCCTATGGAATGCCTGAAGGAAATATGCCCTAGAGGCAATAATAAAGTTATTATTTATTTCCTCATATCATGATAAATGTTTATTATTCATGCTAGAATTGTATTAACCAGAAACATGATACATGTGTGAATACATAGACAAACATATAGTCACTAGTATGCCTCTACTTGACTAGCTCATTAATCAAAGATGGTTATGTTTCCTAACCATAGACATGTGTTGTCATTTGATCAATGGGATCACATCATTAGAAGAATGATGTGATTGACATGACCCATTCCGTTAGCCTAGCACTTGATCGTTTAGTATACTGCTATTGCTTTCTTCATGACTTATACATGTTCCTGTAACTATGAGAAATATGCAACTCCCGTTTACCGGATGAACACTTTGGGTACTACCAAACGTCACAACGTAACTGGGTGATTATAAAGGAGTACTACAGGTGTCTCCGAAGGTACATGTTGAGTTGGTGTATTTCGAGATTAGGTTTTGTCACTCCGATTGTCGGAGAGGTATCTCTGGGCCCTCTCGGTAATGCACATCATTATAAGCCTTGCAAGCAATGTGACCAAATGAGTTGGTTACGGGATGATGCATTACGGAACGAGTAAAGAGACTTGCCGGTAACGAGATTGAACTAGGTATTGGATACCGACGATCAAATCTCGGGCAAGTAACATACAGATGACAAAGGGAACAACGTATGTTGTTATGCGGTTTGACCGATAAAGATCTTTGTAGAATATGTAGGAACCAATATGGGCATCCAGGTCCCGCTATTGGTTAATGACCGAGAATGGTTCTAGGTCATGTCTACATAGTTCTCGAACCCATAGGGTCCGCACGCTTAACGTTACGATGACAGTTTTATTATGAGTTTATAAGTTTTGATGTACCGAAGTTTGTTCGGAGTCCCGGATGTGATCACGGACATGACGAGGAGTCTCGAAATGGTCGAGACATAAAGATTGATATATTGGAAGCCTATGTTTGGACATCGAAAAGGTTCCGGGTGAAATCGGGATTTTACCGGAACACCGGGGGGTTACTGGAACCCTCCCGGGGGTTAATGGGCCTTAGTGGTCCATGAGGAAGAAGAGGAGGGCCGGCCAGGGCAGGCCGCGTGCCCCCTCTCCCCCTAGTCCGAATAGGATAAGGAAGGGGGGGCGGCGCCCTCCTCACCTCTTTCCCCTCCCCCCTTTCCTTCTCCACCAAGGCAAGAGGGGGGAGTCCTACTCCCGGTGGGAGTAGGACTCCTCCAGGCGCACCCCAAGGGGGCCGGCCGCACCTCCTCCTCCCTCCTTTATATACGGGGGCAGGGGGCACCCCATAACACACAAGTTGATCTATGGATCGTTCCTTAGCCGTGTGAGGTGCCCCCCTCCACCATATTCCACCTCGGTCATATCATTGTGGAGTTTAGGCGAAGCCCTGCGCTGGTAGAGCATCATCATCGTCACCACGCCGTCGTGCTGACGGAACTCATCCCCGAAGCTTTGCTGGATCGGAGCCCGGGGATCGTCATCGAGCTGAACGTGTGCTGAACTCGGAGGTGTCGTACGTTCGGTGCTTGGATCGGTCGGATCGTGAAGACGTACGACTACATCAGCCGCGTTGTCATAATGCTTCCGCTTACGGTCTACGAGGGTACGTGGACGGACACTCTCCCCTCCCGTTGCTATGCCATCACCATGATCTTGCATGTACGTAGGAAAATTTTGAAATTACTACGTTCTCCTACAGTGGCATCCGAGCCTAGGTTTTATGCGTTGATGTTATATGCACGAGTAGAACACAAGTGAGTTGTGGGCGATATAAGTCATACTGCTTACCAGCATGTCATACTTTGGTTCAGCGGCATTGTGAGATGAAGCGGCCCGGACCGACATTACGCGTACGCTTACGCGAGACTGGTTTCACCGCTACGAGCACTCGTTGCTTAAAGGTGACCGGCGGGTGTCTGTCTCTCTCACTTTAGTTGAACCGAGTGTGGCTACGCCCGGTCCTTGCGAAGGTTAAAACAGCACCAACTTGACAAACTATCGTTGTGGTTTTGATGCGTAGGTAAGAACGGTTCTTGCTAAGCCTGTAGCAGCCACGTAAAAATTGCAACAACAAAGTAGAGGACGTCTAACTTGTTTTTGCAGGGCATGTTGTTATGTGATATGGTCAAGACGTGATGCTATATTTTATTGTATGAGATGTTCATGTTTTGTAACCGAAGTTATCGGCAGCTGGCAGGAGCCATATGGTTGTCGCTTTATTGTATGAAATGCAAACGCCCTGTAATTGCTTTACTTTATCACTAAGCGGTAGCGATAGTCGTAGAAGCAATAGATGGCGTAACGACAATGATGCTACGATGGAGATCAAGGTGTCGCGCCGGTGACGATGGTGATCACGATGGTGCTTCGAAGATGGAGATCACAAGCACAAGATGATGATGGCCATATCATATCACTTATATTGATTGCCTGTGATGTTTATCCTTTATGCATCTTATCTTGCTTTGATTGACGGTAGCATTTTAAGATGATCTCTCACTTAATAATCAAGAAGTGTTCTCCCTGAGTATGCACCGTTGCGAAAGATCTTCGTGCTGAGACACCACGTGATGATCGGGTGTGATAGGCTCTACGTTCAAACACAACGGGTGCAAAACAGTTGCACACGCGGAATACTCAGGTCATACTTGACGAGCCTAGCATATACAGATATGGCCTCGGAACACGGAGAACTAAAGGTCGAACGTGAATCATATAGTAGATATGATCAACATAGTGATGTTCACCATTGAGACTACTCCATCTCACGTGATGATCGGACATGGTTTAGTTGATTTGGATCACGTGATCACTTAGATGACTAGAGAGATGTTTGTCTAAGTGGGAGTTCTTTAGTAATATGATTAATTGAACTTAAATTTATCATGAACTTAGTACCTGATAGTATTTTGCTTGTCTATGTTTGTTTGTAGATAGATGGCTCGCGCTGTTGTTCCATTAAATTTTAATGCGTTCCTTGAGAAAGCAAAGTTGAAAGATGATGGTAGCAATTTCACGGACTGGGTCCGTAACCTGAGGATTATCCTCATTGCTGCACAGAAAATTTATGTCCTAGAAGCACCGCTGGGTGCCAGGCCTGCTGCTGATGCAACTGACGACATTAAGAATGTCTGGCAGAGCAAAGCTGATGACTACTCGATAGTTCAGCGTGCCATGCTTTACGGCTTAGAACCGGGTCTTCAACGGCGTTTTGAACGTCATGGAGCATATGAGATGTTTCAGGAATTGAAGTTAATATTTCAAGAAAATGCCCGGATTGAGAGATATGAAGTCTCCAATAAGTTCTATAGCTTCAAGATGGAGGAGAATAGTTCTGTCAGTGAACACATACTCAAAATGTCTGGGTATAATAATCACTTGATTCAACTGGGAGTTAATCTTCCTTATGATAGTGTCATTGACAGAATTCTTCAATCACTGCCACCAAGCTACAAGAGCTTCATGATGAACTATAATATGCAAGGGATGAACAAGACTATTCCCGAGCTCTTCGCGATGCTAAAAGCCGCGGAGGTAGAAATCAAGAAGGAGCATCAAGTGTTGATGGTTAACAAGACCACCAGTTTCAAGAAAAAGGGCAAAGGGAAGAAGAAGGGGAACTTCAAAAAGAACAGCAAGCAAGTTGCTGCTCAAGAGAAGAAACCCAAGTCTGGACCTAAGCCTGAAACTGAGTGCTTCTACTGCAAGCAGACTGGACACTGGAAGCGGAACTGCCCCAAGTATTTGGCGGATAAGAAGGATGGAAAAGTGAACAAAGGTATATGTTATATACATGTTATTGATGTGTACCTTACTAATGCTCGCAGTAGCACCTGGGTATTTGATACTGGTTCTGTTGCTAATATTTGCAACTCGAAACAGGGACTACAAATTAAGCGAAGATTGGCTAAGGACGAGGTGACGATGCGCGTGGGAAATGGTTCCAAAGTCGATGTGATCGCAGTCGGCACGCTACCTCTAATCTACCATCGGGATTAGTTTTAGACCTAAATAATTGTTATTTGGTGCCAGCATTGAGCATGAACATTATATCTGGATCTTGTTTGATGCGAGACGGTTATTCATTTAAATCAGAGAATAATGGTTGTTCTATTTATATGAGTAATATCTTTTATGGTCATGCACCCTTCAAGAGTGGTCTATTTTTATTGAATCTCGATAGTAGTAATACACATATTCATAGTGTTGAAACCAAAAGATGCAGAGTTGATAACAATAGTGCAACTTATTTGTGGCACTGCCGTTTAGGTCATATCGGTGTAAAGCGCATGAAGAAACTCCATACTGATGGGCTTTTGGAATCACTTGATTATGAATCACTTGGTACTTGCGAACCGTGCCTCATGGGCAAGATGACTAAAACGCTGTTCTCCGGAACTATGGAGCGAGCAACTGATTTGTTGGAGATCATACGTACTGATGTTTGTGGTCCAATGAATGTTGAGTCTCGCGGCGGGTATCGTTATTTTCTCACCTTCACATATGATTTGAGCAGATATGGGTATATCTACTTAATGAAACACAAGTCTGATACATTTGAAAAGTTCAAAGAATTTCAGAGTGAAGTGGAAAATCATCGTAACAAGAAAATAAAGTTTCTACGATCTGATCGTGGAGGAGAATATTTGAGTTACGAGTTTGGTCTACACTTGAAAGAATGCGGAATAGTTTCGCAACTCACGCCACCCGGAACACCACAACGAAATGGTGTGTCCGAACGTCGTAATCGTACTTTACTAGATATGGTGCGATCTATGATGTCTCTTACTGATTTACCGCTATCGTTTTGGGGTTATGCTTTAGAGACGGCCGCATTCACGTTAAATAGGGCACCATCAAAATCCGTTGAGACAACACCTTATGAACTATGGTTTGGCAAGAAACCAAAGTTGTCGTTTCTTAAAGTTTGGGGCTGCGATGCTTATGTGAAGAAACTTCAACCAGATAAGCTCGAACCCAAATCGGAGAAATGTGTCTTCATAGGATACCCAAAAGAGACTATTGGGTACACCTTCTATCACAGATCTGAGGGCAAGATTTTCGTTGCTAAAATCGGATCCGTTCTAGAGAAGGAGTTTCTCTCGAAAGAAGTGAGTGGGAGGAAAGTAGAACTTGATGAGATAACTATATCTACTCCCTTGTTGGAAAGTAGTTCATCACAAGAACCGGTTCCTATGACAACTACACCAACTAGTGAGGAAGCTGATGATATTGATCATGAAACTTCAGATCAAGTTTCCACTGAACCTCGTAGGTTTACCAGAGTAAGATCCGCACCAGAGTGGTACGGTAATCCAATTCTGGAAGTCATGTTACTTGACCATGATGAACCTACGAACTATGAGGAAGCGATGATGAGCCCAGATTCCGCAAAATGGCTAGAGGCCATGAAATCTGAGATGGGATCCATGTACGAAAACAAAGTATGGACTTTGGTTGACTTGCCCGATGATCGGCAAGCCATTGAGAATAAATGGATCTTTAAGAAGAGGACTGACGCTGATGGTAATATAACTGTCTATAAAGCTCGACTTGTTGCGAAAGGTTTTCGACAAGTTCAAGGGGTTGACTATGATGAGACTTTCTCACCCGTAGCGATGCTTAAGTCTGTCCGAATCATGTTAGCTATTGCTGCATTTCATGATTATGAAATTTGGCAAATGGATGTCAAAACTGCATTCTTGAATGGATTTCTGGAAGAAGAGTTGTATATGATGCAACCAGAAGGTTTTGTTGATCCAAAAGGTGCTAACAAAGTGTGCAAGCTCCAGCGATCCATTTATGGACTGGTGCAAGCATCTCGGAGTTGGGATAAACGTTTTGATAGTGTGATCAAAGCATATGGTTTTATACAGACTTTTGGAGAAGCCTGTATTTACAAGAAAGTGAGTGGGAGCTCTGTAGCATTTCTGATTTTATATGTAGATGACATATTATTAATTGGAAATGATATAGAATTTCTGGATAGCATAAAGGGATACTTGAATAAAAGTTTTTCAATGAAATACCTCGGTGAAGCTGCTTACATATTGGGCATCAAGATCTATAGAGATAGATCAAGACGCTTAATAGGACTTTCACAAAGCACATACCTTGACAAAATTTTGAAAAAGTTCAAAATGGATCAGGCAAAGAAAGGTTTCTTGCCTGTGCTACAAGGTGTGAAGTTGAGTCAAACTCAATGCCCGACCACAGCAGAAGATAGAGAGAAAATGAAAGATGTTCCCTATGCTTCAGCCATAGGCTCTATCATGTATGCAATGCTGTGTACCAGACCTGACGTATGCTTAGCAATAAGCTTGGTAGGAAGGTACCAAAGTAATCCAGGAGTGGATCACTGGACAGCGGTCAAGAACATCCTGAAATACCTGAAAAGGACTAAGGATATGTTTCTTGTATATGGAGGTGACAAAGAGCTAGTCGTAAATGGTTATGTTGATGCAAGCTTTGACACTGATCTGGACGATTCTAAATCACAAACCAGATACGTGTTTTTATTAAACGGTGGAGCTGTAAGTTGGTGCAGTTCTAAACAAAGCATCGTGGCGGGATCTACATGTGAAGCGGAGTACATAGCTGCTTCTGAAGCAGCAAATGAAGGAGTCTGGATGAAGGAATTCATTACCAATCTAGGTGTCATACCTAGTGCATCGGGACCAATGAAGATCTTCTGTGACAATACTGGTGCAATTGCTTTGGCAAAGGAATACAGATTTCACAAGAGGACCAAGCACATCAAGAGACGCTTCAATTCCATTCGGGACCAAGTCCAAGTGGGAGACATAGAGATTTGCAAAATACATACGGATTTGAATGTTGCAGACCCGTTGACTAAGCCTCTCTCACGAGCAAAACATGATCAACACCAAGACTCCATGGGTGTTAGAATCATTACTATGTAATCTAGATTATTGACTCTAGTGCAAGTGGGAGACTGAAGGAAATATGCCCTAGAGGCAATAATAAAGTTATTATTTATTTCCTCATATCATGATAAATGTTTATTATTCATGCTAGAATTGTATTAACCGGAAACATGATACATGTGTGAATACATAGACAAACATATAGTCACTAGTATGCCTCTACTTGACTAGCTCATTAATCAAAGATGGTTATGTTTCCTAACCATAGACATGTGTTGTCATTTGATTAATGGGATCACATCATTAGAAGAATGATGTGATTGACATGACCCATTCTGTTAGCCTAGCACTTGATCGTTTAGTATACTGCTATTGCTTTCTTCATGACTTATACATGTTCCTGTAACTATGAGAAATATGCAACTCCCGTTTACCGAAGGAACACTTTGGGTACTACCAAACGTCACAACGTAACTGGGTGATTATAAAGGAGTACTACAGGTGTCTCCGAAGGTACATGTTGAGTTGGCGTATTTCGAGATTAGGTTTTGTCACTCCGATTGTGGAGAGGTATCTGTGGGCCCTCTCGGTAATGCACATCATTATAAGCCTTGCAAGCAATGTGACCAAATGAGTTGGTTACGGGATGATGCATTACGGAACGAGTAAAGAGACTTTCCGATAACGAGATTGAACTAGGTATTGGATACCGACGATCAAATTTCGGGCAAGTAACATACCGATGACAAAGGGAACAACGTATGTTGTTATGCGGTTTGACCGATAAAGATCTTCGTACAATATGTAGGAACCAATATGGGCATCCAGGTCCCGCTATTGGTTATTGACCGAGAATGGTTCTAGGTCATGTCTACATAGTTCTCGAACCCGTAGGGTCCGCACGCTTAACGTTACGATGACAGTTTTATTATGAGTTTATAAGTTTTGATGTATCGAAGTTTGTTCGGAGTCCCGGATGTGATCACGAAGATGACGAGGAGTCTCGAAATGGTCGAGACATAAAGATTGATATATTGGAAGCCTATGTTTGGACATCGAAAAGGTTCCGGGTGAAATCGGGATTTTACCGGAACACCGGGGGGTTACCGGAACCCTCCCGGGGGTTAATGGGCCTTAGTGGGCCATGAGGAAGAGGAGGAGGGCCGGCCAGGGCAGGCCGTGCGCCCCCTCCCCCCTAGTCCGAATAGGACAAGGAAGGGGGGGGCGCCCCCCTCTCCTCTTTCCCCTCCCCCCTTTCCTTCTCCACCAAGGCAAGAGGGGGGAGTCCTACTCCCGGTGGGAGTAGGACTCCTCCAGGCGCACCCCAAGGGGTCCGGCCGCACCTCCCCCTCCCTCCTTTATATACGGGGGCAGGGGGGCACCCCAGAACACACAAGTTGATCTACGGATCATTCCTTAGCCGTGTGCGGTGCCCCCCTCCACCATATTCCACCTCGGTCATATCATCGTGGAGTTTAGGCGAAGCCCTGCACCGGTAGAGCATCATCATCGTCACCACGCCGTCGTGCTGACGGAACTCATCCCTGAAGCTTTGCTGGATCGGAGCCCGGGGATCGTCATCGAGCTGAACGTGTGCTGAACTCGGAGGTGCCGTACGTTCGGTGCTTGGATCGGTCGGATCGTGAAGACGTACGAGTACATCAACCGCGTTGTCATAACGCTTCCGCTTACGGTCTACGAGGGTACGTGGACGGACACTCTCCCCTCTCATTGCTATGCCATCACCATGATCTTGCATGTACGTAGGAAAATTTTGAAATTACTACGTTCCCCTACAATGCCACCCAGGCTCAAAGGGATCATAAGATTATTCATCCTAGAAACTTCCATGTGCAGCCACAAGCCATTATGGGCTCTGTCATAGTTGAGTAAGTTGCGTGAGCTCTTGAAGAGGTAGACTAGCAGATGTAGAGGGTTATAGGTGGTACTGTCTACCCGGAGTAGAGAGTCAATGCTTCAGAAAGGCTATGTCTCGATCATCCGATCATGGATGCGGTCGAGTCTTGTGGGGAAAAGTATGCAAACCTCTGTAGAGTGTATAAACTAATCATGGTTAGCCGTGTCCCCGTTTATGGACGTCTTGAGTATCTAGTAGTTGGATCTATCGATGTGATCTCAACACGTTACCTTAAATTAATTATGATGTTGGGTTAATGATGATACTTTTAATTGGGATTTGAGTTGGGGTTACCTTCTCAAATAATGGGCAACATGGGAGTAGTTAAATAAATTTATTCCTTTGTTGTAGGGAAAAACTAGCTTTATGCAAAATCATGAAACTTACAGCCTCCACCAGCCAAATATTGCATGTAGATATAGTTCTTGCATTATCATTGCTTTACAGTGAAACTCTGCCAGCATATTCCATGTGCTGACCCATTTCGGGCTGCAACATTTTATGTTGCAGACTACTCAGACGATGAATAAGGTGCGATAGGTCGTTGTTTTGCACTCAGCGATGCCGTTGGAGTTGATGGAATCATTTACCTTCGAAGCTTCCGCAGTTATCTAGTTTAGATGGCCTTCAGCCATGATTTATCTATGTAATCATACTCTTTATGAGGACTCGATGTAATAAGTGTGTGATTGAAACTCTGTTATAATTCCTGGAGTATTGTGCGTGTTAGCATTACCGATCCAGGGATGACACTGATGCACAAAGACTTGACCGTTTGAGGTCTGGTCGCTACAAGATGGTATCAGAGCACATGCTGACTATAGGACGCGACCACTAGAATGAGCCACAATATTTCTCTTCTCTACTCATTTCTAATTCTCCTCTCTTTCTACTCTATAGATGGCGGATCCCAGGAACAAGTTCACTCAACTGGATGACGACACCCCTTTCGGAAAGCACTTGAAGGAAGTCACCAAGTATCTGAACATCGGATTACCAAGCTTCATGGGGACTTTCTCTACATCTGTACCGGAAGAGGAGGGTTGAAAGATCAAAGTCTGGATACCTGGGAGGACCTTTGCGCCAACAACGGAGCCTATTGATTTCTACCTGGATGCACCAAGCTGGAGTATTGGAAAGAGCATGGCCGCACATATCACTTTTGGACGCATATGTGAGGTGTATCACAAGGAGCTGGAGAATACCGTCTACTAGATATGTGGCCTCCGAGATGACAAATGGGAGATGATTCGTACCCGGAGGGATGGATCAATTGCAGCTTACATTCAAGAGATGGGAGATCATATTCATCGATAGGAGAATCAACAAATTATCCACATGAAGAAGATCAAGAAACTGGTGAGGAGAAACAACAAGTTGGAAGAGGAGATCAAGTCTACATGCGATGGATACGAGGAGGATATTGCTATACTAGTAGAAAAGAATAACGACCTGACAAGGAAGCTAGGAGTATTCATGGGAGATCTCGTGCCAAACGACAACCAACCGGGAGACTACATCATCCTCGACGACACCGACTCCGAGCCTGATAGCCATGATTACTACGTTGATGAAGCTGGAGCAGATATTATGGAGTCTTCTTCTGATGAAAATTTCTAGACGACCACCATTGTAATTAGTAGTAATTTTCACTCCAAGTAGTTGCGACAATCGAGTTTGTAGTGATAGGTTAGACCGCTCTTGGTGACTTGTGTGCTATTGATTGAAGTGAAATTGTTTGTGTTTATCTCATGAGCATTATGGGTAGTGCATCTCTCTTAGACCCCTATTCTATTCTGATTTCTCGCCCCTTCTAAACCCATCAGATGCCTCTAGGACGTGACAATGGATTTGCCTTCCCACCGGAGCTCACTCAGTTCCAGTAGCAGGATACCTTGATGCAGCTTTTCGTCCAGAATCAGAACCAAGGTAACAACAACAACAACCCACCACCACCACCCCCTGTTGATCACCTAGCCCCTTTCCTAAGGTTGAATCCGCCGGTGTTCTCAAGTAGCACCAAGCCGATTGTTGCAGATGATTGGCTCCGCAAGATTGGAAGAGAGCTGACCACTATAGGATGCACAAATGAGGAGAGAGTGCATTTTGCCGCACATCAGCTTCATGGACCCACAGCATCATGGTGGGAGAATTTCACAGCCACTTACCCCATCGACACTGTTACAAGGGATCAGTTTCAGCAGGCTTTCTGCACTGCCCATGTTTGGCTGGAGCTATGAACATGAAGAAGCGTGAGTTTCACAACTTGCGCCAAGGAGGACGTACAGTGGGCCAATATGTGGATGAGTATAGTAAGTTAGCATGCTATGCCCCTAATGATGTAGCTACGGATGCCGCTAAGCAGGAGAAGTCTCTGGAAAGACTGAATGATGAGCTGAGCATGTAGTTTGATGGTGGCAACATTCAACAACTACCAGGAGTTGGTAGATAGGGCTCTTATGATTGAAGGCAAGCAGCAACAGATTGATAATCACAAGAGGAAGTACGGACAGGGGAGGTATACCTCAGGAGCTCAGCAAAAGCCGCGCTATTCCCCGTACTCGGTAGGACATACCCACAACCATGGAGGACACACGCACAACGTCGCAAGTTTGCACAATCATAGTGGTACCAGGAATGGCAATGGGAATGGAGGAAGCAGCAGCCAGAACCGTTCCAACCCTTCAACACCAGCCAAGAGGGATTGGTAACTATGTGTTTCCCTCGGACCTAATAATTTTGGAGTCACAAGGATTGGATATAATATTAGGCATGGATTGGTTATCGAAGTATGGAGGAAACATTGATTGTGCTAGTAAGTCGATATTCCTCACCACCCCAGAAGGAACAAGGATCAAGTATGTATCCCGGCATGTGCCGAAGAGGACTCAAGTGAATTCCTTATCAGGAGTTGTGCAGGAGGAAGTACCAGTGGTGAAGGATTACCCCGATGTATTTTCGGAGGAGTTACCAGGCATGCCACCAGATCGAGACAATGAGTTTTTGATTGAGCTATTGCCAGGCACCGGGCCAATATCAAAGAGACCGTATTGGATGCCCGCATAGGATTTGGAGGAAATTAAGAATCAGATTAAGGAGCTACTGGATAAAGGTTACATACAACCAAGTTCATCACCTTGGGAGCCCCAGTGCTTCTAGTGGAGAAGAAGGATGAATCTTTAAGGATGGTTGTTGATTATTGTGCTTTGAATGAGGTGATGATCAAGAACAAATACCCTTTGCCGATGATCAATGATTTGTTTGACCAGTTGCAAGGAGCTAAAGTATTCTCTAAGATTGATATTCGATCAGGTTATCACCAGTTGAAGATCCCAGAGTAGGATATACCTAAGACAGCTTTTACCACAAGGTACGGGCTATATGAGTATACCATTATGACATTTGGTCTGACTAATGCGCCTTCCTATTTCATGAACATGGCGAACAAGGTGTTTATGGAGTTTTTGGATAAGTTCATCGTGGTGTTCATTGATGATATATAAGTCTACTCAAAGAACGATGAGGAGCATAAGGAGCATTTGCGTTTGGTACTTAAGAAGCTCAGAGAACATCAGTTGTATGCCAAGTTAAGCAAGTGTGAGTTTTGGTTAAAGGAAGTTGGATTTCCCGGACATGTTATATCCGGAGAAGGAATAGCAGTAGACCCTACCAAGGTTGCTTCTGTGACTAAATGGGTGGCACCCACATCAGTTGCAGAAATCAGGAGTTTTCTTGGACTCGCAAGATATTATTGGAGGTTCATTGAGAATTTCTCGGGGATTTCAAAGCCCATGACCGAGTTATTGAAGAAGGACACCAAGTTTAAATGGACTGAAGAGTGTGAAGACGGTTTTCAAGAGTTGAAGAAACGTTTGGTTATAGTCCCCATGCTGATTCTTCTCGACCAACGCAAGGATTATCAAGTGTATTGCGACGCTTCACATCGAGGACCTGGAGCAGTGCTTATGCAGGAAGGAAGAGTTGTTTTATATGCCTCACAACAGCTTAAACCTCATGAGCTGAATTATGCTACACATGATTTGGAGTTAGCAGCTGTAGTGCATGCGCTGAAGACATGGAGACATTTTCTCATAGGAATCCATTGTGAGGTATACACGGATCATAAGAATTTGAAATATATACTCACACAGAAGGAGTTGAATCCCAGGCAAAGGAGATGGTTGGAGCTCATTAAAGATTATGATATGAAATTACACTATCATCCCGGAAAGGCCAATGTAGTAGCAGATGCGTTGAGCGCAAGAGTTATGTTAACATGCTCATGATCGGAGGATTACCTAAGGAGTTAGCAGATGATCTCCGAGAGCTATGTTTGGAGATAGTTCCGAGAGGTTATGTTGTAGCATTGGAAATTCAGTCCACTTTGATGGGTAATATCAGGGAAGCTCATAAGACTGACTAGGAGATTGCTGAGATAAAGGAAAGGATGAGCAAAGGAAAGGCTAAAGGATTTCGTAAGGATGAGCATGACACTTTATGGTTTGAGGATCACGTTTATGTGCCTAATGACCCCGAGATCAAGAAGTTGATTCTACAGGAGGCCCATGATTCGCCATATTCAATTCACCCAGGAAACACTAAGATGTATCTGGATTTGAAGGAAAGTTTCTGGTGGACAGGAATGAAGAAGGATATTGCCGAGTATGTAGCAGTATGTGATGTATGTCAGAGAGTTAAGGCAGAGCATCAGAAGCCAGCTGGATTGCTACAGCCATTGCTGATACCTGAATGGAAGTGGGATAAGCTTGGCAGCATTTTATCACTGTATTTCCCAGGACACATTCAGGCTATGACTCCATCTGGGTTGTAGTCGATCGTTTGACGAAAGTAGCTCATTTCATCCTGGTGAAGACCTGTTATACGAGTGCTAAGTTGGCGAAGATATACATGACCAGGATTGTATGTCTGCATGGAGTTCCGAGGACCATTGTATCGGATAGAGGAACCCAGTTTACCTCAAAGTTTTGGAATCAGTTGCATCAGACCTTGGGTACTAGGCTAGAGTTCAGTATAGCCTTTCATCCACAGACAGATGGACAGACTGAGAGACTCAATCAGATTCTAGAGGACATGTTGAGAGCTTGTGCGCTAGATTATGGATCTAGTTGGGACGACAATTTGCCATATGCGGAGTTCTCTTATAACAACAGTTAACAAGCCAGTTTGAAGATGGCCCCTTTCGAAGCTTTGTACGGAAGGAGGTGCAGGACACCGTTATCATGGGATGAAGTTGGAGATCGACAGTTGTTTGGACCTGATTTAATCAAAGACTCTGAAGATAAAGTTAAGTTGATTTGCGATAGACCCAAGGTAGCCCAGTCCAGGCAGAAGAGTTATGCGGATTCAAAATGCAAGGAGACAGTTTACGAAGTCGGAGACAGAGTATATCTTCATGTGTCCCCGCTTCGAGGAGTTAAGCGTTTTGGAGTAAAGGGAAAGCTAGCACCATGTTTTCTGGGACCATACAGAGTTTTGGAACGTATGGGAGAAGTTACATACAAGCTGGAATTGTGAGAAGGATAGTCAGGAGTTCACGATGTGTTTCACTTTTCCCAGTTAAAGAAGTGCCACGCAGAGATGGTTGGTATTCCTCTAAGAGATACAGTGCCACTGGAAGCAATTCAGTTAGACAGTGATTTGATTTATGAGGAGAAGCCAGTCAGGATTCTCGAGTTTTCTAGCCGAGTTACTCGCAACAAGGTTATGAAGTTTTGCAAAGTTCAGTGGAGCCACCATACCAAGGAGGAAGCCACCTGGGAGCGAGAGGAAGACCTTTGTAGAGACCACCCAAACCTTTTTGCTGACCAACCTGAATCTCGAGGGCGAGATTCATCTTAAGGGGGGTAGGTTTGTAACATCCCAATTTTTAATTTGGATGTTATACATAGACCATCATATGCATATCATATTTATTCTTGCATTTTGGTTGAGATCCTAGAAATCTTACGCAACTCAAGGACCAAAGGAGAGAGTTGGAGGTATCACAAAATTCATATTTGAATTCATTTCAAATTTGAAGAAAAGGATCAATTTGGTTTTATTATTTTTCTCTCCAATTATTTGCAATATTAAAAATAAATGAGTGAAGATAATATGATGTCTTCAAATTTAGAGAAATATTGGAGAAAGAATTTTAAAGTCAAATTATGATTTTTCTGGTATTTATTTGCTATTTATTTCGAATTAGAAAAATATGCATTTTTCAAAATTGCATTTTTAGGCCAGAAAAATGTTCACCTTGTTCTAAATATTTTATTTAGACGGTGAAAATTGCTTTGGCATTTTTAGAAAAAAATATTTTATTAGGATTTTCTTTTCAGGTCAAATTAAAAATTTTTAAAAAGTTTCGCCCGACTGGGTCTACGCGCAGCCGAGCCGAGCCGCCGCCGCCTTCCCCAGCGCGGGCGTGCTTGTCGCTGCTGGACTCGGTGTCCAAGCGGGACACCGCCGCCGCCGCTGCCTTGCCCCTCCTGCCCCTTTATAAGCGCGCCCGGGGCCCCCTGGGACCCCAAGTCGAGCGCCGCCGCCCGCCTCCGCCTCCCGTGCCGCCGCCGCTGCCGAAGCCGCCGTCGCCGCTTCTACCGCCACACCGCCACCGTCGCCTGCCACCGTCGCCGCCGCTGCTGCTCGCTGCCGCGTGCCATCGCCGCACCACTCGCTGCACCGCCCGCGCCGTCGACCGCCGTCGCCGCCGCCGTGGATCTCGCCGGAGCCGCCGCCGTTGACCTTGTTTGACCGGTCGGTTTTTCTTGGTTAAACCTAGGTTTTTTCTCAGTTTCCGGTTTATTATTTTAGATCGGTTTTCGTCGGTTTATTTTTAATTAGCGACATTCGTCCGTTCGTTCCTTTTAACGAACGTTGTTCGCTGGTTAGGTTCACACAGCGAATGTTCGTTCGTTAGTCTTTTCTTTTTATTTTATTTTCGGCCTGGGACTTATCCGTGATTATTTTTATCGCCATTCAGCCCATGATCTTCAAACTAGTATAACTTTTTACTTGTTTATCCAAATTTAATGAAACCAGTGCCAAAATCTTTGTCTCGAAGCCCTCTTTCCAGTTTAGTCCAGATTAACTTTAGTCCAGATTAGTAAACGATTTTGTTTCATTCGTATTTTGAGCTTCGTTGCTCTGTTTGAGTTGAATCTTTTTGCAGATCGTAGCTAATCACATGTACCTACTGTTAATATCTAATTTACATGTTAATATTGCTGTTAGGTTTTGACTCTTATTAGTTTAAGCCGTTTGCTTGTTTCATGTTTGATTTGGATCTTTTCTCGAGTTTTCTCGTGTTTCGCTTGAGTGATTGCTTATGAATGCTATTGTTTGTCTATGCTAGATTACCCAGCGTGCAAAGCTTGTTACTACGAATCTCTAGAGTTTGCAGATCGTCAGCAAGGCAAGTTACACTTTGATCATACTCTTTTATACCCAGTTTTTACTATGCATTAGTCTGCCCCACAAATACTTGCATTCGTAGGATTGGGAACATGTGGCTTTGGTTGTAGTGTTTGAGGTAGGTACCTAATACCTTTTGATCACCCCGGAAATATACGTTATGCTTATTATTGCTTAGCCATGCTCGTAGACGGGGATTGGATCGTGATTCACACATGGAAGTTTGAGAGTTATTTTAATTGGATAACATTAAGGTGGCAACATTAATACACATCTGGGTGGATTGGTTGAGGCGCCTGGGAAACCTAGTGTTGCCTATTTTTGGAGATATCGGGGTTACCATGTGATTATCCTATGGAATGCCACCCAGGCTCAAAGGGATCATAAGATTATTCATGCTAGAAACTTCCATGTGCAGCCACAGGCCATTATGGGCTCTGTCATAGTTGAGTAAGTTGCGTGAGCTCTTGAAGAGGTAGACTAGCAGATGTAGAGTATTATAGGTGGTACTGTCTACCCGGAGTAGAGAGTCAATGCTTCAGAAAGGCTATGTCTCGATCATCCGATCATGGATGCGGTCGAGTCTTGTGGGGAAAAGTATGCAAACCTCTGTAGAGTGTATAAACTAATCATGGTTAGCTGTGTCCCCATTTATGGACGTCTTGAATATCTAGTAGTTGGATCTATCGATGTGATCTCAACACGTTACCTTAAATTAATTATGATGTTGGGTTAATGATGATACTTTTAATTGGGATTTGAGTTGGGGTTACCTTCTCAAATAATGGGCAACATGGGAGTAGTTAAATAAATTTATTCCTTTGTTGTAGGGAAAAACTAGCTTTATGCAAAATCATGAAACTTACAGCCTCCACCAGCCAAATATTACATGTAGATATAGTTCTTGCATTATCATTGCTTTACAGTGTAACTCTGCCAGCATATTCCATGTGCTGACCCGTTTTGGGCTGCAACGTCTTATGTTGCAGACTACTCAGACGATGTATAAGGTGCGATAGGTCGTTGTTTTGCACTCAGCGATGTCGTTGGAGTTGATGGACTCATTTACCTTCGAAGCTTCTGTAGTTATCTAGTTTAGATGGCCTTCAGCCATGATTTATTTATGTAATCATACTCTTTATGAGGACTCTATGTAATAAGTGTGTGATTGAAACTCTGTTATAATTTCTTGAGTATTGTGCGTGTCAGCATTACCGATCCCGGGATGACACTGATGCACAGAGACTTGACCGTTTGAGGTCTGGTCGCTATAGGGGCAAGCACCACATGTTGAAGGATATATGACAATATAACTTCTATGTGAATATGAACAAACCTAAATCATTACATTGTCTTCCTTGTCCAACATCAACAATTTTGGCATATAATATTTTGATGGGGGCTCAAAGTCACAAAAGATTTCCAAGATAGTGTATTTGCATGTGAATCTTCTCTTCCCTTATTAATTCTTTCATGAGTTGCATCATTGACCAATGTTATGTTTGTCAATCTCCAATAAAATTTTCTACTTATACTTTTCCTTATGTGGTGTCATTACTTACCATAAGATTAGCATATGATCTTTTCATTTATTTCCTTTCCTTTTTATTGAAACATGAAAGTAAAGAAAGCAAAACTAAAACTAAACTTCATTATATATCTCGCACATGATTACAAGGATAGATCACTAAGCCTGCTTTCAAAAGAAAGGATCGAACTGAACTTTTATTCATCTAAAGCAAAAGATAACTATGGATTGAACTAAGATAAGTAAAGGTAAAAGATAGTGGAGGTGATACGATACCGGGGCACCTCCCCCAAGATTTGCACAAGCCAAGGGGAGTGCCCATACCCGATAATCAATTTTCTTTGGTTGATGAAGAAGGACGTGGTGGTGATGAAGTGGTAGCGATCTTGTCCTTCATGATCAAGAGATTCTCCAATTTACGGATGACGCTCCGGAGGGCGATGATGTGATCTTGCAACAGAATATTTTCACGGGTAAGGTATTTATTTTGCACACGAATAGTTC
Source organism: Triticum dicoccoides (assembly GCF_002162155.2). Taxonomy (NCBI): domain Eukaryota; kingdom Viridiplantae; phylum Streptophyta; class Magnoliopsida; order Poales; family Poaceae; genus Triticum; species Triticum dicoccoides. The sequence goes on along the minus strand of NC_041387.1, from coordinate 229,040,342 downwards.
CGATGATTCGAAAGGCTTCGATCTTGGTGGGGGTGAGATGATCATAGTAAGGTTTAAGGATATCTTCTTATTCTTCCTCGACGGGCAAGGCCGGCTCAACCACCAGTGCTTGATCCCCGGTAGCCTACTTCCTCTTGTCCCCTATGATGGCTTCTATGGGCTCTTCTCTCTTCAGCTCGATCTTCATCAGCCAAGCATCCCCTTCCACGTTGTTGGAGGAGGAAGATGACATGATGCCTGGCTTAAAGATCTGACCGAAAAAGGCAAGAAAAGAAAACAGAAGATTTCTCCGTGATACGGATGTCAATAGGTTCGGGGGGTATATAAAGATTTTTTATCTTGGGAAGCAAGCAAACGAAAGAAAAACGGAGTCCGGAAGGTACCCGAGGTGGGCACAACCCACATGGGCGCGCCTGGCAAGCCAGGCGCCCCTGGTGTCTTCTGGCCACCAGGGGTGCCTTCCTAGTTGTTTCTTACTTTCCTAGTTTTTGTTATATTCCAAAAAGGACAGAAAAACTTTTTGCAGATTTTTCGGAATCCGTTTACTTACCGTATCATGTACCTCCTCTTTTTCACGATTCTGGAGTGTTCTAGAAGGTTTCTTTTATTTGTTCTTCCGGTGTCATAGTTTGGATAATATTTCTTTCAACATTAATGGGCGTACCTGACAAATAATGTTTTATTCGTTGCCCATTAACAACCTTGGGTTAGTACCTTTGGCATTATTTATTTTGATAGCTCCAGATCGATAAACCACCTCGATGAGATAAGGTCCTTCCCATTTGGAGAGGAGTTTTCCTGCAAAGAATCTGAAAAGAGTTGTACAAAAGAATTTATTCTCCAACTTTGAACTCACGCCTTTGGATTCTTTTATCATGCCATCTTTTAACCTTTTCTATAAATAACTTGGCATTTTCATAAGCTTTGGTTCTCAAATCATCTAATGGGCTAATATCAAATAACCTCTTCTCACTAGCAAGTTTGAAATCATAGTTGAGTTCTTTAATTGCCCAATATGATTTGTGTTCTAACTCAAGAGGCAAATGACAAGCTTTTCCATAAACCATTTTATAGGGATACATACCCATGGGATTTTTATATGCTATTCTATAAGCCCAAAGTGCATCAACTAATTTCTTAGACCAATTCTTCCAGGACCTATTAACAGTCTTTTGTAAAATTAATTTTATTTCTCTATTGCTAAGTTCTACCTGACCACTACACTGAGGATGATAGGGTGATGCAATTCTATGGTTAACATCATACTTGGCAAGCATTTTACGGAAAGCACCATGTGTGAATCACCATCAGTCATTAAATATCTAGGGACTCCGAACCTTGAGAAAATAACTTCCTTAAGCATCTTAATAGAGGTGTTGTGATCAGCACTACTAGTTGGAATAGCTTCTACCCACTTAGTAACATAATCAACAGCAATCAAAATATGAGTATACCCATTAGAGGAAGGAAAAGATCCCATGAAATCAAATCCCCAAACATCAAATGGTTCAACAGCAAGTGAATAGTTCATAGGCATTTCTTGACGCTTACTGATATTACCTATTCTTTGACATTCATCACAAGATAAAACAAACTTACGGGCATCCTTGAAGAAAGTAGGCCCATAAAACCTAGATTGCAATACCTTGTGAGCAGTTCTATCTCCGGCATGATGTCCTCCATAAGCTTCAAAATGACATTTCCATAGGATTTGTCCTTGTTAATTCTCAAGTACACAACGTCTAATAATACCATCTACTCCTTTATAAAGATGTGGGTCATCCCAAAAGTAGTGTCTTAAACATAGAAGAATTTTTTTCTTTTGTTGGTATGTAAAGCTAGGGGAATGTATGTAGCAACAATATATTTAGCATAGTTAGCATACCAAGGTGTACTATTAGAAACATTTATTGCAGCTAATTCCTCATCAGGAAAACTATCATTAATAGGTTGTGGGTCATCAAGAACATTTTCAAGTCTAGACAAGTTATCAGAAACGGGGTTCTCAGCTCCTTTTCTATCAGTGATATGCAATTCAAATTCTTGTAGCAAGAGAACCCATCAAATAAGCCTAGGTTTGGCATCTTTCTTTTCCATAAGATACTTTACAGCAGTATGATCAGTGTGAACAATTACTTTTGAATTTACAATATAGGATCTAAATTTATCACAAGCAAACACAACTGCTAAAAATTCTTTTTCAGTAGTAGCATAATTTCGTTGGGCACTGTCTAGAGTTTTACTTGCATAGATAATAACATTTAGTTTCTTATCGGCTCTCTGTCCTAGAACAGCACCAATAGCATAATCGCTAGCATCACACATAATTTCAAAAGGCAGGTTCCAATCAGGTGGTTGAACAATAGGTGCAGAAATTAAGGCTTTCTTTAGTATTTCGAAGGCTTCCAAACAATCATCATCAAAAACAAAAGGAATATCCTTTTGCAAAAGATTTGTAAGAGGCCTAGAAATTTTGGAAATGTCTTTGATAAATCTCCTATAGAAACCAGTATGACCAGGGAAACTACAAATACATTGATTTCTTTAGGACATGGCATTTTCTCAATTGCATCAACCTTAGCTTTGTCCACCTCAATACCTCTTTCAGAAATTTTATGGCCCAAAACAATACCTTTGTTAACCATAAAGTGGCACTTCTCCCAATTCAAGACAAGATTCATTTGCTCACATCTCTGCAAAACTCGATCAAGATTGCTTAAACAATCATCAAAAGACTTCCCATAAACAGAAAAGTAATCCATGAAAACCTCAACAATCTTTTCACAAAATTCAGAGAATATAGTAGTCATACATGTTTGAAAGGTAGCAGGTGCATTGCATAAACCAAAAGGCATACATCTATAAGCATAAGTTCCAAAAGGACAAGTAAAAGTGGTCTTTTTCTTGATCAGGTTAAGAAACAGGTATTTGTGAAAAACCAGAATATCCATCAAGGAAGCAAAAATGTGTGTGCTTAGATAATCTTTCTAGCATTTGATCAATAAAAGGCAGAGGGTAATGATCTTTTCTAGTTGCTTTGTTTAATTTTATAAAATCAATTACCATTCTATAGCCTATAATAATTCTTTGTGGAATAAGTTCATATTTATCATTAGGAACAACAGTAATACCTCCTTCTTAGGGATACAATGGACAAGACTTACCCATCTACTATCAGCTATAGGATAGATTATACCTGCTTCCAGAAGTTTTAATATTTCTGTTCTTACCACTTTTTTCATCTTCGGATTCAACCAACGTTGGTGATCAACAACGGGTTTAGCATCAGTTTCCATATTAATCTTGTGCTAACATAGAGTGGGACTGGTGCCCTTAAGATCATCAAGAGTATATCCTATAGCAGCTCGGTGCTTCCTTAGGACTTTCAATAATCTTTATTCTTCATGTTTTGAAAGGTTAGCACTAATAATAACATGATATATATTCTTCTCATCAAGATAAGCATATTTCAAAGTGTCTGGCAATTGTTTTAATTCAAACACAGGATCACCTTTAGGTGGAGGAGGACCTCCTAGAGTTTCAATAGGCAAATTGTGTTTAAGCAGAGGTTGTTGTTCGAACAATAATCTATCTATTTCGTTTCTTTCATGCATATGCAAATCATTTTCATGGTCTAGCAGATATTGTTCTAAAGGATCAGTAGGAGGTACAACAATAGAAGCAAGACCAATAATTTCGTCCTTACTAGGCAATTTTTTCTTATGATGCTTTCTACTGAACTTGAAAAAATTAAACTCATGAGACTCATCACCAAAACTAATACCGACAATTTGTTTCTCACAATATATTCTAGCATTAGCGGTGTTCAAGAAAGGTCTACCAAATATAATGGGACAAAAGTCATCCTGTGGGGAACCAAGAACAAGAAAATCAGTAGGGTATTTTATTTTCTGACAAAAGACTTCAACATCTCTAACAATCCCAAGTGGTGTGATGGTGTCTCTATTAGCAAGTTTAATAGTAACATCTATTTCTTCTATCTCAGCAGGTGCTATGTCATTCATAATTTCTTGATATAAAACAAAAGGACTAGCACCCATGATAGCACCTATGTGACATAAACCATGATAACAATGATCTCCTATTTTAATTGAGACAATGGGCATGCCAACAACAGGCCTATGTTTATCTTTCCCGTCGGGTTTTGCAATTTTAGCAGCTTCACCAACAAAGTAAATAACATGCCCATCAACATTATCGACCAAGAGATCTTTAACCATAGCAACACTAGGTTCTACCTTGATTTGTTCAGCTGGTTTAGGTGTTCTAATATAACTTTTGTTGACCACAGTTGAAACCTTAGCATGTTCCTTCATCCTAACAGGGAAAGGTGGTTTCTCGATATAAGCAGTAGGAACAACTAGATCAACATTGTAAACGATAGTTTCTTCTTTAGATATTATCGGTTATTTAATTTATTCTCTGATAGGTGGGTGACATTTAAACCACTTCTCCTTAGGGAGATCAACATGAGTAGCAAAAGATTCACAAAAGGAGGCTACTATCTCACAGTCAAGTCCATATTTAGTGTTAAACCTTTCAAAAGCATCGGTATTCATAAAAGACTTAACACAATCAAACTCAAGCTTAATACCCGACTCTTTACCTTCATCGAGCTCCCTATCTTCACAGTTGCATTTAATTATTTCTAAAAGATCCCACCGGAATTCAATAGTCTTTTTCATAAAGGAACTAGTACAAGAAGTATCGAGCATGGATCGATCATTATGAGAAATTCGTGCATAAAAATTCTGAATAATAATTTCTCTTGAGAGCTCATGGTTGGGGCATGAATATAACATTGACTTAAGCCTCCCCCAAACTAGAGCAGTAATTTCTCCATCACGAGGCCAAAAATTATATATATAATTCCGATCACGATGAATTAGATGCATAGGATAAATTTTTTGGTGAAATTCCAATTTCAATCGATTCTAATTCCAATATCCAATATCACCGCATAGCCTATACCATGCCAATGCTTTTCCCTTCAAAGATAAAGTGAAAACCTTCTTCTTAGCTTCATCTCCGGGTAAACCTGCAAGCTGAAATAGTCCACAAATTTCATCCACATATAGTAAGTGCATATCAGGATGTTCGGTTCCATCTACTGCATAAGGATTAGCTAGCAGTTGTTCTATCATACCCGAAGGAATGAATTTCATATTCAATATTTTTAGTAGGTGTTGTAGGTTGAGGGGTAACTAATTTTGGTTCCGATCAAGGTGAAGATACCCCAAACAAACCCCTCAAAGGATTGTTCTCCATAGTAACAAGTGACAATAAATTTCAGCACATAGTAATAATTTTTCCTTACCGATTTTCACTTACCAACACTACTGCAGGATGCTGCTAATGTGACACTACGATCAGAGACCCTTCGACGAAACTGTATGCAATGCAATAATTGCAAACGGTGGTGTAAAAAAACTGTCAAAAAAGGTGCAAAACATTTGCAATGACGGATGCATCAAACATGGTTCAGATTTTTGTTGTGTGTGCGATTCAGGGCATAGGCTTCAGTTCAATTAACTGTTTGCGATGAGGGTGAACAAAAGAAATGGGCTTCCAGATGAAGGCGTGTGCGATGTAGAGCATACGGTTCACTCGGATGAACTATTTGCGATGAGGCGGAACAACAGAAACGGGAAGCCAGATGAAGGTGTGTGCGATATACGGCATACAGTTCACTCGGATGAACTATTTGCGTTGAGCCAAGAGAACATAAACGGTTCAGCTTAACAAGATGTGTGTGATAAGCAGCAAACAGGTTTGTAATTGGAAATGTGTGGGAAGACCGATAACAAAACATATGATTCATGTTAACAAGTCCTGTGTGTTGTGAGCAAACGATTGCTGGTATACAATTGTCAGTGATTGATGAAATCATCATCAACGGGTTCCATTGTTTAGTCTCTGTGCGATGTGATTTGCTCTCTCTACAGAGCATCAACATATATATACTTAAAAAGGAAGCATTTCATAACCAAATTAAGCATACAATTACACAAGTGACTACACACATAACATTTTCACACACCAAAGTAAGCAATTACATGCATACTAATCTAGGAGAAACAAGGATCTAATCATCTACTTATTGTTGCGACGACACTTGCCATTGCTCTGCTTCCGGCTGGATCCCTGATCGTTTTGGGGAAGGAGGCACTTCCTCATGTCAACAATCCACCTATACATGTCGTAGCATGTGTACGCCTCCTTGGCCGCGTACACGACGTGAGATTTGTCGAGTTTCTCCACCTAGGCCGAGTGCCAGGCACACTTGTCCTTGTTGCAGGAATCCTTCATGTCTCTCTCCTCCACATAGGTAAATTTGCCATGTAAGCAGGCTATAAGCCCACTATTGTAGTACTTGCTCTTGGCGGCGTGGCAGACCAACCGTGTGGGGTGCGAAGTGGCTTCGCTCGTGTGGGGGATGGAGGCCATCCCGTGCGGGCGCTAGGTATGAGAGGACGGCCTTGTCGTTAGTGTGTGACCTCTCTGTGGCAACCGTTGGCTCCCCACTAGCCTCTTCTTGTACTGTGGCAACCGTCCACCGCCTCTTTGCCTTTCCCTCTCAATTTGGAACTGCTGTCGCATGATCTTCCTCCCTCCATTTGCCTTCACCCTTCCTTCTACCATTGTTTGATCATCTTCTCCATGGAAGGAATAGGCCGAAAACGACCTCGTTACTCTTACCCCGATCTGAAATATAACATGGTGGAGGAACTCACTGATCGTAGCGACGTCATCACCTCGACTAGCATGGCAGGTTCGTTCAAGTCCATTCTCGACTCAACAACATCATTGCAGAGAACCCGAGGGTTCAGGAGCGGTTTGATCTCCCCTATCTTCTTCCCCATGACGCTGGTCACCAGCGTGGGGACGACGGAAGCCTCGCCTTGTGCAAGTTGATGTCGCTTGATAATGATATGTGTGATGTTAAGATGCCATCGCTTGAGGGTAAGGCTTGGGCAGGCGCAAATGGAGATTGGGTTGTTTATATTGGGTATAACTGCGAGTGGGAACTTGTGAATGTGTACACTCGTCACCGGTTCCACTTCCAAAAATCACAGACTGCCCTGAGATTGAGCACACAGATGATCTATGTACGTTCAAATACGATCATGGGGACTGTTGTCTACGGAATATAGCAATTTGTCGAGTTCCCAACCGCTCTTGGGATTACAAGAACTATGAAGTTGTTGCTATCTTCGACAAGCTTGTTGTCGTCTTACTTCCACACCTCGATGGATATTGCTCAAAAATCAATTTCTGTACACTGATGAGTACTGTGATGCAATTCAATACGAGGGTCTTATGTTTGCTGCCACCACCCATGGCACTGTTTTTACATGGAATCCTTATGATTTCGGTACGTTTGTCTTCTACCATAATTATAATTGTTTCATCCACATGCATGCGGGTTAGCTAGTTTCCCTTTACTAATTAAACTTGTTGTGTTTCCAAGGTCTTGTGAACATTCCACCACCTATACTTGAAAAAATTTGTAACCAGGGGGAGATGACGATGGCGATGATCACGAGCATGATGACGAGCAGGACCTATATACTCAGTGGCGCCTGGCAACTTATTCCGATGGATCACCTCTTCTTGTATGTATACAGGGCACTGCTGATGTTACTAACGAAGCAGGTGTTGTCTCCCATGGTCGCACACTCCGGACTTATTACAACATCCGTTGCATGGTATTCGGGATGGATACTCATGTGCTAGGGCCAACACCTTCTCCCTGGTTAAGTATTGATATTCTTGGAGAAAACTCGCTCTTCCTTGGAAAAAACTATCCAATGATGGTGAAAGGCGATCCAGCTGCTGTTGACACAACATTACTACCATTTATGAGAAGCAATTGTATCTACACCTCTGACATTGATATGGTTCCCTACCCTCGAGATCACAATATGCGTCCGATAGGCCGCTTCAGCCTGGATGATTAGTCCTGCGTTGGTCTCGAGATTGACAATAGCAGGCCCTTCCCAGAGAATCAGTTATGGTTCAAAGCAAGCATTTCCAATGCCAAGGATTGGTTGAGCTGAAGTTCATTTCATTGCTTTGTTATTCGTTGTGTGAGGAAAACTTTAGTATTTACTAGAATGTTTTGTTGGAAATAATCTATAATCCAACATGTACCCTTGTTGTCGTTGTGTGTTGATGGTTTATTGTATATAATCCAACGTATATTGTTTTTCTATTTGCATGATTAATGATGCCGCTTTATTGCTTAACCGAAGCATGGTACGTATCCATTGTTGGTCTAACGCTCACGGTTCGAATAAATAATCCGTTTGGGATATTGGTTCCCAATTATTAATAATCTCCTGTTTGTAATTAGATAAAGATTACATCAAAACTGGTCTCAAAATTGACCAAAAAAAGTACAATGCAACTTTGTTGGTGTCCATATGACAACATGATAAGTTTCATGAACTTCAAATAAGTTTTGGATGTACTAGAATTTAAAAATCAAGATTCTCATTGTTTGAAATTTGTTGCACGGGGAGTAAACATGCACCCAGTGAGACACATGTGTTTTTGCAATCCATTTAGGTGCACTGTCACGTGTGCATGTAGCTCGAATTTGATTTTTGCACATTATACCCATAGGAAATCAATCAATTAATGTACTAAAATGTCTTAATGATCTATGATTTTTTTCCAAATTAAAACGTCCCTCCTTTGGTAACATATATATGTTCACTGCGGGATAATTAATTTAACATGCATCGTAGTTGCGGTATATTTGCGGTGTGTGTGTGGGTGTGTGCGTCTGGGGGTGGCGGGTGGCTCGCAGTACAGTACGAATTGTGAGCCACCGTGTGGGTTGGCCGTTTTGTTAGGCAGGCCGGTGCCACATCAGAGTCGTGAATTCGTAGTTTAAAACATTACACAACCCTTTCATACATACATGCTTTGGCCACATGCAGTTGATGGTTGTCCTACACGACACTCGATACTCGCGTGTAACGCTTTTAGTGGGCCCGCGAGGTTGTCGTCCATCACTTTGATGAATAGCCGGTAATGAGGTTAATTTAAAAAGCAGGTATCTCAATGTTTGTGGCCGAGTGACGGTGGCACGGTGTTTGACATTCATTCCCATTTCTTGCATGGGACCGAAGCATGCAAGCAAGGACACAGATTTGAATTTTCAACCAATTTATATGCATTAGAGCATGTGCCTGTAGTTCAAATTTGAATTATGCACATAAATGCATTGAAAACTCAATTAATGTATAAAAATGTCCAAACGAACCCCGAAAATTTCCAAATTTGAACACAACACTCCTGTTGTTCTGTGTTGAAACTAGAGAAAAAATTGTAAGCAATAACAGGCAAGGGATATCGTTTCGTCCCCAAAGGTGGCACGTTCCCTACCGAAACCATGAGGCTCTTGTTGTGAGAAGCTCTGGTTTGCGAGAAGCTTATACCCAAACCTTCCCCAAATGGGACAAAAGATTTACCATGGCATGTTGATGCCGCTCCATGATAGCATGCCAAGTTTCATGAATTTCAGAAGAGTTTTGGATTTACTAGAATTTAAAAAGCAGGTATCTCAATGTTTGTGGCCGAGTGACAGTGGCAGGGCATTTGACATTCATTCCCATTTCTTGCATGGGACCTAAGCATGCAACCAAGGACACAGATTTGTATTTTTCAACCAATTATTATGCATTAGAGCATGTGCATGTAGTTCAAATTTGAATTATGCACACGAATGCATTGAAAACTCAATTAATGTATAAAAATGTCGAAACAAACACCGAAAAAAAATCCTAAAACTAACACAACACTCATGTTGTTCTATGTTTTTACCACTGCCCCAAATGGGACAATATTTTTACCACTGCATGTTGATGCCGTTCCATGCTAGCGTGTCAAGTTTCATAAATTTCAAATGCGTTTTCGGTTTACTAGAATTTCAAAACCATGTATCTCAATGTTAGCGGCCGAGCGACGGTGGCAAGGTGTTTGACATTCATTCTCATTTCTTGCATGGGACTTAAGCATGTAACCAGGGACACACCCAATTTTTAACCACTTTATATGCACTGGAGCATGTGCATGTAGTAGTTCAAATTTGAATTATGCACATGAATGCATAGAAAACTGAGTTAATGTATAAAAATGTCCAAGCAAACCCCAAAAAATGACACAACACTCGTGTTGTTCTATGTTGCCACGAGAAAATTTTAGAAAGTAAGAAGAGGTAACATATATCATTTGTCCCCCAAGGTGGCACGTTCCCTACCAAAACCATCTGGCTTGTTGTGAGAGAAGCTCCGGTTTGCGAGAAGCTTATACCCTAACCTGCCCCAAATGGGATAATATTTTTACCACGGCACGTCGATGCCGTTCCATGTCAAGTTTCATGAATTTCAGCCGAGTGTTCAATTTACTAGAATTTTAAAACCATGTATCTCAATGTTAGCGGCTGAGCGACAGCGTCAAGGTGTTTGACGTTCATTCTCATTTCTTGCATGTGACCTAAGCTAGCAACCAAGGACAAATATTTGATTTTGCAACCCGTTTTTATGGACTGGAGCATGTGCTTTAATTTTGAATTGTGCACCTGAAATGGCTAGAAAACAAATTTAATGTATAAAATTTCCAAACGAACCCTGGATAATTACAATTTTTGTATGACACACATATAATTGCATGTTCACTGCAGATAAAAAGGTCTATCAATTCAAACACCATCCATTGCCGCTCTAACCCCATTATGTAATTCAAATCAAAATGAAAAATCAAGTAGATCCCGCACAGTTATTATCACCAACCATGTGAGATGCAGTACAAAATATCCTGGAGCACCGTCAGTGTATAGTACGCCTATGGCTTACGCGAGAAGGTGTGTCGGCTACAGTCCACAGCTGGCATGTCAAGCACACTAGCTTGCTCCCCAAATACTACCGCCTCTGCATCCCTCGCAATCTAAAAAGTATCTGCTCGCCCTTGATCCGAATTTTCAGTAGCCCCGCCTTGTTACTCCCGCCTAGTAATATTTTTAGTTGTCGCAGTATTTCCTCAAACACCACCTTAACCCCCCCCCCTCCGATGGCTCGGTACCTTCCACACGGCTGAGCTCGCGGCCATGGAGTACGACCGCTGGCAGTTCCGCTACCATGGCGCGGCGGCTAGGCTCAATTTCCCCTTCAGCACACGTCTGGTCCACCTTGTTCCGCCGGAGCTACGGGTGGTGAGCTCGGCTATGGCATTGGAGGACCGCGAGGCATGGGAGCGCCTCGAGGCCAAGGCCGCCGATGAGGCCTACATGCAAGAGCTCCGTCGGCAGCAGCCAGAGCTTGTGGAGGCGGAGCAGGCGATCTTTGCCGGTGCGGAGGGCGGCGAGGTTATCGGGCTCTCCTCCGCTGACGAGGGCGAAGGTGGCGAGGACGGCAGCGCGGGGGGCGGCGAGGTTATCGCGCTCTCCTTCAATGACGAGGTCAAAGGCGGGGAGGACAGCAGCGCGGAGGGCAGCGAGGTTATCGCGCTCTCCTCTGATGACGAGGTCGAAGGCAGCGAAGACGGCGGCATGGAGGGCGTCGAGGTGGGCGGAGAGCACGAGGAGATTGACGTCGACGAGTGGAGGAGTGCCTTCCCAAACGACCCCGATGACGGCACCGGCCCGGACCCGGCTCATGGCACACCGTACCTGACGAGGAAGGATTGGCTCGACCTCTACTTCGACCGAAAGTAGTTTAGCTTTGTTTAATTTATGTTTTATGTTCGGTTATGCTAAACTATCTATGTTTATGTTTGAATGCATGCTACTTTCGGTTGAACCTGCTTTGAAGTTGATCAAATTGAAGTTTACAACATTAAGTTTAGGGGATCGACTAGAAACGGCCAAAAATTACTGGAGTATATATATATATAGGGAAAATCCATCCTACCACCCGGTGGTAGTTACCCCACATGTCTCATATACTAGCATGTGGTACTATATATATTATTTTATTATTTTAAATATGTTCATATATTATATCTAAGATATTTCAAAACAAGGTACATGAAAAAATTGCATATGAGCACATAGTTTTTGTTATATTTGTGAAATATGTACATATTTGTACGTAAAAAAGAGCATACTCAAAACTGGTTACATACTACCTAAAAACTTGTATATATACTACCTAATCATTTTTATATACTACCTACTACATGTACATACTCTCGGTTTTGACAGATACTACATACAACATAGAAAACGCAAGTGGTGGTAACTACCACTGCTTGTAGGAAACATTTGTCTATATATATATATATATATATATATATATATATATGAACACTATTCTGATCACGGGATCAGAATAATATTCTGATCACAACCTGAACTTCCCGAGTAACACGTCTGACTTTCCCCGAGTACTAGGTTGAACTTCAGCTAAAAAGTGTCCAAATGAGGCTTGCGATATACGGTTGGAAAGCTATGGACACGACTATCATGACCCAAGTTGAATATTTGGCAAAAGGTAAGCGGTTTAAGAGTAGTTTTGAAAACTTTTTTCCTTTATACAAAAAACGTGAATCGTATTTTCGGTCGCATTTCTAAACCGCTTATCGGAATTAGGCAAATAATATGGCATTGGAAAGCTGCTGCAAAACCGCTCCTTCCACATGTTGATAGTTTTCTGTAATTCCTTATGGCTAAATAGTAATTTGGAAAACCGTAAAATTTTGGAAACCGAATAGCCGAGTTCGTATCTTCGATTGCATTTCTAAACGGCTAATCCAATTGAGGCAAACGATATGGCCTTGGAAATCTTCTGAAAATGCACTGCTTTTTCATGTTGAAAGTTTTTTCTAATTTTAAACGATTTAAAAGAAATTTAGACAATGATACAAGTTCTAGCGAATTTGTATTTTCGAGCTAATTTCTGAACCGTAGGTCCAAATGCAGCAAACGATATGGCGTTGGAAAGCTTGAGGAAATGCGAAACTTTTTTGTATCTATTATTTCTCCCAATTTCTTACGGTATTAACTCTATTTTGAAAATGGCTAAAAACGTTTTTTGGTTGTAATTTCTACAAACTTTATCGGAATGGGGCAAATAATATACCCCTAAAAAGCTACGAAAAATGCGAAACTTTTTTATGTTGATGGTTTTCTCTGATTCCTAGCCGTTTTCAATTAATTTTGAAAACATTGAGATCATGCGTTTTGCCTTTGTCGCGAAACAGATTCCCTGAAAATGCACCACGTGAAGAACTTGAACTTCTCAGTATGTCTACCTGAACTTCACTCAGTTTTTCATGTGCTTTTTTTCTCGTAGCTCTCCATTCACTCACTGAAATTGAGAAACTGATATACAAATGGAAAGCTGCTGTAAACACACAACTTTCCCGTGTTGATCATTTTTTCATACTCGACGGTTTTAAAAGTTTTTCATCTGAAATTCATTCAGTGTAGTAGTTGAACTTCCTATTGTTTTCATGTTGAACTCCTGTGACGTATTTTTGTTTGTACTTTTCTGATCCATTCGTCGGTGTTGCACAATTTTTGAACTTCCCTGGACAAAGCACTTGAACTTCTTTCAACAAACTTTTTAAGATTTTATTTTTCTATACTTTTATTCTCACCTGAAATGCATTCATTGCACTACTTCTTATTGTTTTCACTATGAACTTCTATCACATTTCGTGTTTACGTCGAATTACAAGGAATTAGTTTGAACTTCGCGTCGGACGTCGGACGTCATTTTTTGTCATTTTACAACATGTGATTGAAGGTCGGACGTCGCGCAGTATAAATTTTGAATCATGCACGGAGGTGCACGTGAACTTCTTGCAACAAATTTGAGTTTTTTATATACTTCGAACTTCTCTGTTATTTTAGTTTGAACTTCTTAGTTTTATTCTTTAGGAAAAAAATAAGGGTTTTAAATAAGCATCAAACATTTTTTTAATTGACCTTCATACTCTTTTTTTCTAGGAAAGGAAAGAATTTTGAGTTTTCTGTATACATTGAACTACTTTGTTACTTTAATTAGAACTGCTTTACATTGAACTACTTTGTTACTGATTTTATTTCTTTACTAATAAATCTAATTTGAGTTTTTTATAGATATCGAACTGCTTTATTTTTGTAATTTGGACTCTTGATATTGTAATAAAGGTTGGACCGCTCGCTATTTAAATTTGAACTTCTATTTTCTAGAAATGGGTAAAATCTGTTTTCTCATTTTTTTTAACTGAAAGAATTAGGACTCTTAAACAAACAAAACGGGCTAGAAGATAGGCTTTGGAAGTATAACTAACTGGTGACAATGGAAATGGTATCTAGGGGCTTTTCACGGATGGCAAATCTAAGCAATAGAATATAAATTTCTCTATAAAAAGACCAACATAATATATATTTTAGTCCGTTCTGACTAAACGTTAACATTTTTATTTTCCTTTTCCAAAATCAGTGTAGTGTTACTAGTTGTCCCGGATGACACAGTGACACAACCAACATACTCACTAATAAGGCACATTCGCATTTCCCATGCATGTACATTTCGCTCACTCAAACCCATGAGCAAAGCAACCTATATAACGCTTCACGCTCTTACTTCTAGCTCACATAAACATGACCTGCCGCATGGCGAACCACCACTGGGCCATGCTAACATCAGCGAGTGTGCAGCCAGTTCCTGCCCCCGGCTACTTCCCTGGAGCACAGTGTGAGGCGCACGTATGCATCAAGCATGCCCAGCAAACACATTGACCATGGAGTGCAACTTTACTGATGGTGATGGCGACCATGGTCGATGGAAGAAGGACGAGTGGCACGATCTTAAGGAGTCGTCCTGTTGGTGTATAAGAATGCGGACTGCAACAACCCCCTTTCATATGGCCTAGAGGTAGCAGCAGCAGCGGTCATTGGAGATGTGGCAGAAGGGGTGATCGCAGCGGGAGAAGGATGGTGCGGGGAGGTCATCCGAGTCTGCACACAAAGAAATGTTCAGAGAAGCGTTGCAACTTACTGTATGCATGATGAGATAAAAAATGTTCTAGTCTGATACTTCACAACTTCCAAATGAAAACAAAGTTTTTTGCTGCAACTTACCTCATGGAAAATCACAAGATCCTTGATCCCATGTCTTCTTTCTTTATCATCTCTGAACTTCAGATTAGTACATTTTCATTTGTTCTAACAAGTTGTACAAGCTTAAGATAGTAGCTTAGAGAGCAGGAGAACAGCTAAGATAGGTGAGACACAGAGATGTTCTAACACACACATAGCACTGGAAGCAAGCAGTAACATTCTTTTCATCAATTAAGGCATTGATGAAAACGATGGACCACACTTATTCGATAACCAATGATGTCAAGAGAGTGTCGGTGTTCCAGAAAATATAAGCATACTTTTGACCTTCTTGAAAATTTCTTTTGACCTTCATTCGTTTTTTTATTCCAACAAGTGAGCGAACTTGAAAACAGTATATAATGCTCGTTTTTTGCAGCTGAACTGACGCATCTGGCAAAGCCAGCCTGCAACAGTGGCAAGTTTTTTAGAGGATAAACACAAACAAATGTGTTGCAACTGAATTTTTGCTGCAGACAGCTGAGTTCTGTTGTACACACTGTAGACACAAACAACATTAGCTTATGTAGGCCAAAGATATCAACCAGCAAGACACGAAGACACATCAGCTGGGCAACGGTGGTTTCAAGGAGTTGACTGTGCTTTGCACTGAAATACAAAAGTACACAAAGCAGTTTCCGTTGAGGCATTAACACGGACACTTTGAAGTGCATCTTACAGTGCCATTGCTCCTCGCCGGCGGCCGCTTCACCACTGCTACACCACCCACCTTTTGGTCCCCAGAAGTTTTCAGAGAGAAGCACACTTGTAGCCTGAAAATGACTAGGCGCACAAAAATGTTCAGAGAAACATGTTCGAAGACAATGAACAGCCATATCCTGAACACATGTAGATGAAAGTTCATAGAAAAATACCATCGTTGTTCTCCTTCTCTATCGGCAGCGGTACAACGCACAAATTAAGTAAAGCATAAGCGAAAATCTAGTTGTTCCCGTAGCCTCCATGGCCCGTCCATGGAGCTCCTGCGCACACATAGTTGGTAGTGGAAACAGCTCATGAAACACAAGGCCTGAAACACAAATGAGAGTATGAACTAGCATGAACTAGCACAAACATTATGAAAAGTCCATCATCATCTATGAACATGCAAAGAATTCTCTGAAGTTTTTCTTCCCGTGTTATATCTGAACTTCAATTTCAAACTCACACCAAAAGGAACAGAACAAGACAGTAGGATCCATGGGAAGGCTGAGGTGCTGAAGAACACAAAAATGGTTTCATTGTGTACATGGCTCCAAAAGAAGAAGAAACAAGTGCATATGTGCACTGTAACAGAGTGCAAAGGGCTACACTTGCCTACTTACCTCATATTGATGTGTAAGTGTGTTTGTACGTATATGCCGATGAATGATTCAGTTAACTCAGCTGCACAGTGCACTTTATATAGCAGAATAGACCTAATGGAGGGACATGCAATGCAAGGACTCATACAGTCACACTTGAACTTTTACTGTTAGAGACCTCATCTAGCAACGCAAGTACTCCATATGAACACGCACCTGACGCCATAACTGAACTTTTTATACAGTAATGCTTGATCGTCTCAGTGAGACAGCTAGTTGAACTTTGATCAGTGTTAATGGCTGGTGTCCTGCACACACCATGCTAGCACAAACGACCCCGATCCACCGAAAGGTAGCTGCCCGACGAGAAGTGAGGGTCGGTGTAGTGTCGCAGGAGGAAGCCATCGGCGGCGGCACAGGCCATGGTTGGGCTACAGTGGCTGCTTGCAGGAGAGCTATGGCTGCGACGAGGTGAGCAAAAGGTTGGGATCCAGCTTACCTCGCGTGTCACTGGCGAATGGCTGCAGCTAAAGCCGTTGGACTGTGATGGAGGGTGGAGTTGAAGGATGCGTCCACAGTGACGGGCGTCGCCGGTTCATTGTGAGTCTAGGAGTAAGCGATGGGCGCGTTGCCGGGAGCCGGGAAGAAGCGGGCAAGGTGGGTCGCCGGCGTGCTGGGGCAGGCGGTGGCGGTGGCACAGAGGGGCACGCGGCGACAGCGCGCTGGAGCAGGCGATGGGGGCAGCGCGCAAGGGCACGCGGCGGGTGTCGTGGTCCTAAGACTGACAGTAGAAAGGGGGGTAGGTATGGAGAGGCAAGATCTCAGCTATGGTGAAGTTGCCCACACAGGACTTACGAGTTCAGGCCCTTCACGGTGGAAGTAAAAGCCCTACGTCTCGGTGCCCGGAGGCGGTCGACTGGATTATATGCGTGTGGTGTTATAGGGGGTGCGAACCCTTGTGCTAGAGGAGGGGGGTGGCTTATATAGAGTGCACCAGGATCCCAACCATCCTCCATTATAAGGGGTTCAATGTACATAAAGACAGGGCGTTACTGATAACGCCAGCTATAAGTGCTATTAATGATCTTAAAGACTACGGAGTGAATGTCTGATTGTTGTAGTGCTGAGTGACTCCTAGTCTTCAGTAGGTCGAGTGGTTCCTTGTATGGTCGAGTGACATCAGGTAAGAGGGATGCCCGAGTGATATGGTTGGTCAAGTGGATTGCACTCGATGCCTTCCCTGGGTATTCCATGTTGTCTCTTGGACTTCTTTGCTTCTAGGGTAGTGACCTTGGGTAGGGTGTAACGCCCTCGATGCGGCTATATCTCCCACGTGTCGAAGCACGACTTAGAGGCATAACCGCATTGAAAGCAATGTCGCAAGTGAGGTAATCTTCACACAACCCATGTAATACATAAGGGAAAGAGATACATAGTTGGCTTACAATCGCCACTTCACACAATTACATGAATAAAGCATTACATCATCCAGATACAATCAAGGTCCGACTACGGAACCAAAATAAAAGAAGAACCCCAAATGCGACAAAGGTCCCCGATCGACCCCAACTGGGCTCCACTACTGATCAACTAGAACGAAACAACACAAAGGGCAAGATCTTCATCGAGCTCCTCCTTGAGCTTGGTTGCGTCATCTGCACAGTAACATAGGCACCTGCAAACTGGTTTTGGAAGTATCTGGTGAGCCACGGGGACTCAGCAATCTCGCACCCGCGAGATCAAGACTATTTAAGCTTATAGGAAGGATGGAGTAATGAGGTGGAGCTGCAGCAAGCGACTAGCATATATGGTGGCTACAATCGCAAAAGAGAGCGAGAAGAGAAGACAAAGCACGGTCGATAAAAGTATGATCAAGAAGTGATCCTATAGCAACCTACGTCAAACATAACTCCAACACCGTGTTCACTTCCCGGACTCCGCCGAGAAGAGACCATCACGGTTACACACGCGGTTGATGTATTTTAATTAAGGTCAACTTCGGGTTTTCTACAACCGGACGTTAACAAATTCCCATCTGCCCATAACCGCGGGCACGGCTTTCGAAAGTTCAAATCCCTGCAGGGGTGTCCCAACTTAGCCCATGACAAGCTCTCACGGTCAACGAAGGAATAGACCTCCACCCGAGACGTTCCGATCAGACTCGGTATCCCGGTACAACAAGACATTTCGACAGGGTAAAACTAAACCAGCAACACCGCCCGAATGTGCCGACAAATCCCGATAGGAGCTGCACATATCTCTTTCTCAGGGCACACTCAGATGAGCAATCCGTACAACTAAAACCAAACCTCGAGTTTCCCCGAGGGGGCGCTGCACAGGGCTCTAGTTCGGACCAACACTCAGAGGAGCACTGGCCCGGGGGGGTTAGAATAAAGATGACCCTTGAGTCTGCAGAACCCAAGGGAAGGTGGTAGGTTGTTAGTGCAAATGGTAAAACCAATGTTGGGCATTGCTGGAAGAGCTTTACTTAAGGCGAACTGTCAAGGGGTTCCCATTATAGCCCAACCGTGTAAGGAACGCAAAATCCGGGAACATAACACCGATATGACGGAAACTAGGGCGGCAAGAGTGGAACAAAACACCAGGCATAAGGCCGAGCCTTCCACCCTTTACCAAGTATATAATTGCATTAATTAAATAAGATATATTGTGATATCCCAACAAGTAAACATGTTCCAACAAGGAACAACATCTCCATATTCCAACAAGGAACAAACTTCAATCTTCACCTGCAACTAACAACGCTATAAGAGGGGCTGAGCAAAGCGGTAACATAGCCAAACAACGGTTTGCTATGACAAGGTGGGTTAGAGGTTTGACATGGCAAATTTGGGAGGCTGACAAGCAAATGGTAGGCATCGTAGCATTGGCATAGCAAGAGCGAGCAAACTAGCATAGCAAAGATAGTAGTGATTTCGAGGGTATGATCATCTTGCCTGAGATCCCGCAAGGAAGAAGAACGAATCCAAGAAGAAGACAAATGGTCGTAGACGAACAAATCCTCACAACTCCGGAACGAAACCGAAGCTAAAGAGAGAAGCAACCCGGAAAGAAACAAACAACATAGTAAACAGACAAGCATAAGCATGGCATGATGCGCAAACAAGTATGATGCATGTCCGGTTTAATGAGGCATGGCATGGCAAAGTGCAACAAACAATCCTACAAATTAAATGGAGCTCAATATGCAACTGCATATTGACGAAACACCACAACAAGTTATTTAGTTCGATCTCGTTTATGTACTCAACAATATTAAATGTTGGTTAACATGGCAAGAGGTGAAGCAAAAGAAAACTACCTATCTAGGAAAGTTTAAATGAGGCCGGAAACAACAAACAACAATTCCGGAAAATCCCCATGTTATTTAGCAATTTAATGCAACAACAAGTTTAAACATTTTAAATGTTGTTATCATGATGCGGATGACATATACAAGTTTTATGCAATTTTATGAAAATGTTGACATGAGCATGTTATGAAGCATTAGTCGCCATGGCAGAAGGAAAAAGGTGCCACGGCGGCGAAACAAAAATGGTGCCACGGCAACATATCCGAAAATGATGCCACGGCAACATATCGGTTCCGGTAGCTCACAGAGATACCGGTGCAAAAGGAGGCGTGAGCGTGTCATGCAAGATGGTGGGGTGATCCCGGCTACCGGGTGTCCCACCGGATAGTGGCATGGAAACGAGGAACGTGC
This sequence comes from Triticum dicoccoides, assembly GCF_002162155.2. Lineage (NCBI taxonomy): Eukaryota > Viridiplantae > Streptophyta > Magnoliopsida > Poales > Poaceae > Triticum > Triticum dicoccoides. Next base: position 229,020,196 of record NC_041387.1, on the reverse strand, counting down.
ATGAAGCAAACGGGCACGGTGCAAACATAGGGTGCATCTCATACAACACATGCATTCGGTCCACGGACGGCATCTCGGGGTTATACCTTCGAAGCGTGCATTCGGGGCGGAACGCGTTTCGTAGAGGAAGTAGACGTTCACGGGTCGACGGTAGTGGTACATCTCGTAGACGTTCACGGGTCGTCGTGGAGGTAGACGTTCACGTTTGGAGAGGAACTTGTCGTTCCAAAACAGAGCAACACCAAAAGGCCTAGGGTCTTGGCGATGTAGATGAACACGAGGTCCTGTCCGGGGCTGGTCTTGGCCTTGGCGTTCCTGGTCGATGAGGGCGAGCGGAGGCGCATCCTCCTCCCTGCTCGAACAAGGCAGAGGCGGGGCATGGGGCTGCTCCTGCAAAGGGGCGACGGGAGCCGGACGGTGGCGCTCGGGGATGGCTGAGGCGGAACCAGATGGCGAGGCGGCAAGCTTGGCGCGGGCGCCGGGGCCGCCGGAGTTGGCCGAGCTCGGGGACGAGCTCCTGGCTGGCAAGGGGAGCGAGGAGCGCGGGACGGCAGCCAGCAGCGGCTCCTGTGGCCGGCGGGCGGAGGTCCAGGAGAGGTGGAGAAGTGGTGGCGCGGGCGAGGTCGGCGCTGCGGCGCAGCTCGACGGCGACAAGGCAGCAGAGGGACGCGGGCAGGAGGTGAAGAAGACGGCGCAGCAGCGGGACGATGGGGATGGACGGAGGAGATGGGCTCGCCGGCCAGAACGACGGCGCAGCGGCAGAGGAAGAAGGGGCGTGAGGGAGGAGATCGAGGGGAGATGGGGATCGAGAAGATGGGGAAGATGGGATCGAGCGCGGGGGCTCTCCTGGCGGCGCGAGGGGAAAAACGAGAGGGAGAAGGGAGTCGGGCTAGGGTTTAGGTTAGGGAGTGGGCTGCGGGAGGCCTTGGGCCAAATGGGCCTAGCTGGACACAAGTGGCGGCTGGGCTTCTCTCTTCCTCCTCTCTCTTTTCATTAACAGGGAATTAGAAGAAAGGAAAGAAGACAAGAGAAGGTTGGAAGAAGAATTAGGGCATGTGGTTAATTTCTCCGGACTCACAAAAATGCGCCCGGTCAAAGAAAAGTAGGATTGGACATGATTGCAAGAATTAAATTCAAAGTCATTTGAATTTAATTGAAAAGGTTTGAATAAGGGATAGGAATTAGAAATGTCCAAAAAATGTTGAGAATTTAGGTGGAGCTCCGGAAAATGACGAAAGGATATATGGCAAAGTTAGAGGCCAAGAATTGAAATAACAAAAGGCATTGGGATTTTTGCAAGTGTGTTATGGTGACTCCAAAGAATGGATTATTTTATAATAGCTCCACTAATATCGGGAGGATATATTATAAAGAGAAGTCACCATGTGAGTTCCCTCGATTTAAATGGATCGAAAAAAATCCATACGATTTATTTAGTTGAGTTTTTAAAAGTTAATGATATGATGGCATGATGACATGATGCAATGCACATGATGCAAGGATGAATGCAACAAATAAAACAAATCACACGATGAAACTCGGAATAGCTGGAAGTCTTCTGAAGCGTCGGTCTCGGGGCGTTACATAGGGCGTATAGGTCAGGCCTATGACCCTACCCTAGGTCTGTATCCTCATCATTAGCCCCCGAATGGATTAAGGTTCGAGTGGAAAGAAGGTTGAAGTTGGTCTTGGTTCGAGCCTTGCGCCTCATGAGTGTTTTACGCAGGATGGAAGACTCATGTTGGAACTTCAACTTCGATCCAGTTGCCTTGATCGATTCAGAAAGTTGCCGAGTGAATTTGTTACATCTTCTGTCGAGTGTTGATTCGGGGCGCAGAATCTTTGGCGCGATGGATTGCAGAGTATTCCGGATTTCATGGGATTCGGAATTTCAGGGAAGCACGCGGGATGGAGCATGCCAGAATAAGCGGGGTGGATAAACAGGAGTGCCTCGATCTCTGCGCCGCCTTTCTCGCCACGTACGTCGCGCGCGACTGTTGCGAGATTTGACAGGATCGCCTGGACCCACGCGTCAGCCACTCAGAAGCGGCCCTTTATAAGGCGACGGAGCCGAGGCGCCTGCACTATGCGCGTCTGTTTCCTCCCCTCTTCCTCTGCTTCCTCACTGCATCTGGCTCCTCCGCTCTCGATGCCGCCGCTCCACTACCATGTTGAAGGACAAGACGGCGGTGCTGGAACGCGCGAAGAAGGCGACGGGGGCGGCGAAGCCAAGAAGAAGAACCGTGGGTCGTCGTCGCACTCGGTGATGCCACCAGGTTGGATCCAAGGTGATTGGATCCGGTCTTTGCTTCGGCAGGAAGATCTGGACGAGTTGGTGGAGTCTGGGCTGATCGCCAAGGGTGCAGCGAGGCTGCCGGAGGGGGAGACGGAGCCGCAGCCACGACCGGATGAGTGTGTACTACTCGCCACCCATGTCGACCGGGGCTACTCGCTTCCTCCGCATCCCTTCTTCTGGGGCTTCTTGAACTTCTTTGGTGCCCAACTCCATCACTTTTCTCCCAATACCATAACGTACCTTGCTGCATTCGTGTCTATGTGCGAGAACTTTCTGGGGTGTCGACCGCACTGGGGTCTTTTCAAGCATATTTTCACCATCTGTTCTCAGTCGGTGAAGAAAGCAAACACGAGTGACGAGAAAACTCATGTAATTTAGATGTGTGGGGGTTTGGGTATCTAGAAGAGGCAGAGCAGCTCTTTCCCTTCCATGACTCTTCCTGAATCGGTTAGGGGCTAGCAGTCGACCTGGTTCTACTGCCAGGACCTCGCAACTCCACGTCAGTCGACCGGACTTCCCCACTTCACTTTTGACCGTGTTCAGACTCCTTCCTCGCTGAAAGTGACTGCTGCTGAGAGCGTGGAGACGAACATGCTAGTTGAGAGGGTGGTCCAACTAATCAATCAGGGCGTCACTGGCATGGACCTACTAGAAGTATTCCTCAGTCGATGCATCCAGCCTCTCCAGGCCCATGACCATCCCATGTGGATGTACTCTGGGGCTGACGACACTGCTCGGGTTCACCCAGAAGAAGTACCGGCCAAGACAGTGTCCATGTGGTTGAAGAGCATTACAGGCAACAAGGACAACCCCAGAGGAGCCAGGAGAGTCGTCCCCTTCAGTGATGACAATCAGCCTGACAAGGTGTTCTCCATTCCGACTATTTTTGAATACTCATTCCGACTGCTCTTGAGCCCGACTGACTTTTACTCGACTTCTTGTCTTGTAGGTTTTTACTGACATGTATTCGATGCCCACTGGCGAACAAGTTCTAGAGCAAGGCCATGAGGGAGAGGCCAGTGCAAAGGAGAGCGGCGAATGGGAATCTTCGGATGAAGAAGATGAGGAGGAAAGCAAGGAGTCAGACGACGAGGAGGGGGTCGACTCGCCGCCTCGCTCTGAATGTCGATCCAAGCAACACCATGACCCGGCGGGAGGGTGCAGAAAGAATGTGGCCCTAAGAACCCAAACGCAGAAGCACACTCGCACGTCGACTCCGGAGCCAACAGAGAAAGTCGCCAAGTAGCCCAAGGTTGCTCCACCAAAGGCTCAGAAGACTCTGCCGAGGATCAAGATTGACGTCCCTGTTGCCCCAGGGTGATCATCTTTCCTGTGTTTATCTCTGCCGATTCTTCTGTTTTGACCGAATGGATCGTGTACTTTTCCAGCCCAACCTCTGCCATGACTGACATGGATGTTGTCAGATTTCGGGTTCCGGCAGACCCTTGAAGTTCGAACACTGGGGTGCGCATGAAGATCTCTCCCTACCAGCTCACGTCTCGAAGTCTCGCAAGGATCTAAGCAAGAAAGATGAACACACAAGGGACACGAGATTTATACTGGTTCAGGCCACCATTGTGGTGTAATACCCTACTTCGGTGTGTGGTGTGGTGGATTGCCTCAGGGGATGATGGTAAACAGTACAAAGGGAGGACAGCCTCGCGAGGGGCTGTTCTTGAGCTGGTGCGATGAACTTCTTGGATGAGTTCAGTCGCTTCTCTCTCTCTCTGATCAATCTGTTTCTCGATGCCTCTACCCCGTGGTGGCTAGCCCTATTTATAGAGCGAGGCCCTGGGCCTCTTCCCAAATAATGAGCGGGAAGGGCGCCAACAATTGGCCATTTTGAAGGGGAACATCTGGTACACTTATCCTGACAAAATTTGGTCTTCGGCTGCCAAAGGTTCTGACGATGACGCCGCTCTGGGCTCCACGATGACCTCCATCCTACCATCCTGCCGGTCCTAGTCTTGTTGCACCAAAACGGTAACCTTTGCATGATGCCTTGGCCTGTGCTTGCTCCCTTTGCACCGAAAGGGAAACAAGGACACTGCGCAGGCCGGTGCCCGCCTGGCCTCGACCGTCATGGCTTGCGTCACGGTCTCCTCGGGAGGTGCCCTGCCTTGATATCTCCGCTTCCTCGCGAGCCTGCCTGAGGAGGCTGCTCTTGAGGAAGCTTCCTATCATCCACCCCGCGAGGCTTGTCCCCTCACGAGGGTTTTGAGCTTGAGCTGATGAAGCTGGGCTGCATTGGGCCCCCACTTGAGCCACGCCGCAGGCAGGCAAGTCTGGGGACCCCCGTTCCCAGAACGCCGACAGTAGCCCCCGGGCCCAAGGCGCGCACGGACTTGGCTTAGCAGAGAAGCGAAGGGGCAAGTGCGAAGCGGCGCGGGCCCCATCAGCCTGCGACCTTGGGCGTCGCGTGGAGATTGATTGGCCATGGGCATCTCCGCTTCCCCATGATGCCTCGGCAACCGCACGACTTGAGAAGTCCCTGCATGCAAAAACGGGTCATGATTACCTGCGATCATGGAGGCCGGCGATTGGCCTCCACCGGCAATAAGTACGGAATGGCACGAGACATTCCAGTTCATCTCCCTCTTCTACTCCTCCTCTTCTTCATCTTCGCCATTGCTCCGTCTCACGCTGATGGCACCAATCTGCCGGTTCTCTGCAGAAGAGAAGGGAAAGGCCCCCCGAGAGGGTCCTGACCCGCTTCCGCCGAAGAAGTGGTTAGTCCTCTGCCGCGGAGACGAGGGCGCGCGGCAGGAGGCATCAAGGCCCTGGTACGAGCGGCCGCCTCTGGGGTTCCCGCTGCCCTTGTATGCTTGGATCGAGGGCCCTATAGAAGAAAGCACCGAGCGATACCGTCGGTGCCGCCGTCGACGCCGGCGGGTTACGGCGGTCCGCGTCGTTCCTCCTGGAGTCCATGCCGAGGGCTCCTCTTGCGAGCTTGTGCTCCACGCCGCCATGGCTCTTCGATCTTGGATTCGCCTTCCTCCCTCCTTCGCCTTTGAGATCCCACCGAGGGGACCTCTTGATCTCTGGCTGCAGCACGCTGACTGCAGCACCCCTGCGACCGGAGCGGAGGTCGAGGTCGTCGCTCCGGGCAAGGTCTACATGACCCATGGCTAGGGCGAGATCGCTCGGGTCTGCCAGACACGGGGCGCCCTCGTAATCCACCTCGTCTACGATGGTGCCTCCCTGATGTTCTCCAAGGTCTTCGATGTGGAAGGACGCCGGCTGGAATGCTGCCCTGAGAAAGGCGACCGTGGCGAGGACCAGGCCCGCCAATCGCTTACCCAGTAGCTCCTCAGGCGGCAGCGGAGGTGCTGGAGGGTCCAGCGACTCCGCCGAGCTTCACGTGACTCCGGAGACGAGCGACGACAGCTATGAGCCCCCGAGCTCGCGTCGCGCTTGGAGCAGGGCAGGCTCGTTAGGTCGCCGACGCCACTGCTCTGGATGGGGTTGACGCTGGTGCCTGACGGTCCACTGTTGATGATGGCATCTCCTGCGGAGGCGTGCGTAGTTAGTGCTCCTTAGGATTAGCACCTTTTGTTCCCTGTGAGGAATCGAAGTACCGCCCCGCGGGGGTATGTAAGGCGCTGGCCACGTCTTTTGTGAATATTATTTCCTCATGACGAATTAATGTGAGATGCTTGTCCTGTCCCGGCTTGTCTCCCCCTTTCTTTCCTCACGAGGGCTTGGTGCTCTACGCTGATAGGTCCCGGTCCCCAGGCAGGCTTCAGCCGTCGCCGGTATGCCAGGTCGTGATGCCGTGGTCAAGGCCAGGAGGTGAGCGGCCCAAGGTCCAGTAAGAGCCCCTGAGTTGCGATGCTCAGGAGGTCCCCTTTAGCGCTCAAGCAGCCTCCGCTGGGCGAGAAAGGCAAGCAACGTTGCCGTGACAGAGCTGCAGTAGGCGAGGGTTAAGCGCTGAGTCGAATCAGTTTTCACGTGACTTATCTCGCAGGCTTGGAGTAGTTTTCGTTGAGGCGCCGGGCCCGCGCGGCGGCAGCTGAGGTGCTGCTGGGTTAGGCCCTCGTGAGCTTCTTACCTCTCCCCCGCGCTTCCCTTAATGCTCTACGTCCTCAAGTCCCGGCCCTCGAGTGAGCTCAGCCGCCGCTGGTATGACAGGTCACGATGTCGTGGGTCAAGGCAAGGGGGTGAGGGCTGGAGAGCCAGTAAGGGCCCATGAGTCGCGATTCTCAGGCGCCCCCCTTTTAACGTGCAAGTGGGTCGTGCCGGAGAGAAGGAGAGAAGGATTGCGATGCCACCAACGTTACTCCTGGAGCGGGTCCTGCATATCAATCACGAGGGGAAACAAGGTTCGTCGTCACGGTTGTCAGCTAACCATTGGTCGCTCCGAGGGAGTAATTGGGGCACTGAGGGCCTGGTGAGGTGGCGCCTTGCGGGGCTGCCGCGGCCAGAGCTCAGCCACTTAGATTTTTCGGTGTTGCAGGGACGGACCCGTGCTCAAGTGTCGTGCCAGAGCGAGCGGCTCTGAAGGTAGGTGTCAATCGAGAACGCGATCAAGTCGAGCAGGTTAAGCTTGAAGGAGCAAATCCATTTAGATAGATGCAGAGAAGTAAACGCCACTGGGTCTGGCCCGAGCAACCTGGGGATAATGCAGCCCGAGGGGCGCCCCCAACAAAGTAGATGAAAAACATTAAGCAAAACGGATACGTGCCGCTGATACGTCTCCAACGTATCTATAATTTTTGATTGATCCATGCTACTTTATCTACTGTTTTGGACTATATTGGGCTTTATTTTCCACTTGTATATTTTTTTGGGACTAACCTATTAACCGGAGGCCCAGCCCAGAATTGTTGTTTTTTGCCTATTTCAGTGTTTAGAAGAAACGGAATATCAAACGGAGTCCAAACGGAATGAAATCTTCGGGAATGTGATTTTCTCACGAACGTGATCCAGGAGACTTGGACCCTACTCCAAGACGTAACATAGGCGGTCACGAGGGTGGGGGGCGCCCCCCCCCCTAGGGTGCGCCCCCCTACCTCGTGGCCCCCCTGTTGCTCCACCGACATACTCCTTCCTCCTATATATACCTACGTATCCCCAAACAATCAGAACAGGAGACAAAACCTAATTCCACCGCCGCAACCTTCTGTATCCACGAGATCCCATCTTGGGGCCTGTTCCGGAGCTCCGCCGGAGGGGGCTTCCACCATGGAGGGCTTCTACATCAACACCATAGCCCCTCCGATGAAGTGTGAGTAGTTTACTTCAGACCTTCGGGTCCATAGCTAGTAGCTAGATGGCTTATTCTCTCTTTTTGGATCTCAATATAATTATCTCCCCCTCTCTCGTGGAGATCTATTCGATGTAATCTTATTTTTGCGGTGTGTTTGTTGAGACCGATGAATTGTGGGTTTATGATCCAGTTTATCTATGAACCATAATTGAATCTTCTCTGAATTCTTTTATGTATGATTGAGTTATCTTTGCAAGTCTCTTCGAATTATCCTTTTGGTTTGGCCAACTAGATTGGTAGTTCTTGCAATGGGAGAAGTGCTTAGCTTTGGGTTCCATCTTGCGGTGTCCTTTCCCAGTGACAGAAGGGGCGGCAAGGCACGTACTGTATTGTTCCCATCGAGGATAACAAGATGGGGTTTTTATCATATTGCATGAATTTATCCCTCTACATCATGTCATCTTGCTTAAGGCGTTACTCTGTTTTTAACTTAATACTCTAGATGCATGCTGGATAGCGGTCGATGAGTGGAGTAATAGTAGTAGAAGCAGAATCGTTTCGATCTACTTGTCTCACACGTGATGCCTATATACATGATCATACCTAGATATACTCATAACTATGCTCAATTCTGTCAATTGCACAATAGTAATTTGTTCACCCACCGTAGAATATCTTTGCTATTGAGAGAAGCCACTAGTGAAACCTATGGCCCTCGGGTCTATTCTCATCATATCAATCTCCATTACTTTATTACTTGCTTTGTTTTACTTTGCCTTTTATTTTTCACTTTGCATCTATCTATCAAAAATACCAAAAATATTATTTATCATCTCTATCAAGATCTCACTCTCGTAAGTGACCGTGAAGGGATTGACAACCCCTAATCGCGTTGGTTGCGAGGAGCTATCGTTTTGTGTAGGTACGAGGGACTTGTGCGTGGTCTCCTACTGGATTGATACCTTGGTTCTCAAAAACTGAGGGAAATACTTACTCTACTTTGCCGCATCATCCTCTCCTCTTCGAGGAAACCCAACGCAGTGCTCAAGAGGTAGCAAGAAGAATTTCTGGCGCCGTTGCCGGGGAGGCTCACGCGAGCAAGTCAACAATACCAAGTACCCATCACAATCCCTATCTCTCGCATTACATTATTTGCCATTTGCCCCTTGTTTTCCTCTCCCCCACTTCACCCTTGCCGTTTTATTCGCCCTCTCTTTCCCCATCTCCTCCTCTCTTTCCCATTTACCTTTTCCCGTTGCCTTTTTGTTTGCTCATGTGCTAGTTTGCTTGCTTGTCGTCATGGCTAATCTCATATCTTCTCCGTTATCTCCCGAGAATGAAGTTCTAAATTTTAAACAAAGGGAGGGAGAAAATCTAAAGGACGCTTGGTACAGAATTTGCAATGCTCAAAATAGATCTACCAGGAAGCAATCTACTTCAGTTCTTCTTCGTAATTTTTACGTAGGTGCTAATCCTTGGTATATATATATCCTTGATACCATTACAAGAGGGAATTTCTTGGGTAGCCATACTTTTGATTCTTATAATGCTTTAATAGATTTATTTGGCTCACCACCTCTTTTGATTAATGGAACTATGTTAACTTTGGAGCATGTTATGCAAAGACTTGAAACTATTGAGGATAAAGTTGCTACTATTGAATCAATTGAAAATCTTGATAAAAAGATGCACAATCAAATTACCCAATATGGATCTAAGGTTTTGTTTTTTGTTTTTTGTTTTTGCTTCTGTTTAGGAATAAATAATGCATCTAGCCTCTGTTTGGATGTGGTTTTATGTTTTAATTAGTGTTTTTGCCAAGTAGAACCTATAGGATAACCTACGATGATAGTTGATTTGATTCTGCTGAAAAACAGAAACTTAGCACGCACGAATACAATTTTGTTAAATCATAGGAACGTTCTTTTGCGTTGATTATTTTTGCTTCTGATCAATAAATAAATTTTCCAGGACTTCCTATTTTGGTAGAATTTTTAGAGTTAAAGAAGTTTGCGTTAGTTACAGATTACTAGAGACTGTTTTGTTTTTGACAGATTCTGTTTTGCGTGTGTTGTTTGCTTATTTTGATGAATCTATGGATAGTAAAATAGTTTATAATCCATTGAGAAGTTAGAATATATTATGTTTAACACCAATATAAATAAATAATGAGTTAATTACAGTATCTTGAAGTAGTCTTTTGTTTTCTTTCTCTAACGGAGCTCACGAGATTTCTATTTGTGTTGTGAAGTTTTCAAGTTTTGGGTGAATTCTTTTGATGGATTATGGAACAAGGAGTGGCAAGAGCCTAAGCTTGGGGATGCCCATGGCACCCCCAATATAATCCAAGGACACCAAAAAGTCAAAGCTTGGGGATGCCCTGGAAGGCATCCCCTCTTTCGTCCACTTCCATCGGTAATTTACTTGGAGCTATATTTTTATTCACCACATGATATGTGTTTTGCTTGGAGCGTCTTGTATTATTTGCATCTTTGCTTGTTAGTTTACCACAATCATCCCTGCTGTACACACCTTTTGAGAGATCCATACATGAATTGGAATTTGTTAGAATACTCTATGTGCTTCACTTATATCTTTTGAGCTTGATAGTTTTGCTCATAGTGCTTCACTTATATCTTTTGAGCATGATAATTTTTGCTCTAGTGCTTCACTTAGATCTTTTAGAGCACGATGGTGGATTTGTTTTAAAGAAACTTTTGATCTCTCATGCTTCACTTAGATTATTTTGAGAGTCGTTAATAGCATGGTAATTTGCTTTATAGTAATATACTTGGTATTCAAGATATGTGAAACTTTCTTTTGAGTGAATTGAATACTAAGATAAGCTTGATGCTTGATAATTGTCTTGAGACATGGAGGTGATAATATCAAAGTCGTGCTAGTTGAGTAATTTTGAATTTGAGAAATGCTTGTGTTGAAGTTTGCAAGTCCCGTAGCATGCACGTATGGTTAAAGTTGTGTAACAAATTTGAAACATGAAGTGTACCTAGATTGTGCATCCTTATGAATGGCGGTCGGGGACGAGCGATGGTCTTTTCCTACCAATCTATCCCCCTAGGAGCATGCGCGTAGTACTTGATTTTTTATGACTTCTAAATTTTTTCAATAAGTATATGAGTTCTTTTGACTAATGTTGAGTCCATGGATTATACACACTCTCATCTTTCCGCCTTTGCTAGCCTCTTCGGTACCGTGCATTGCCCTTTCTCACCTTGAGAGTTGGTGCAAACTTCGCCGGTGCATCCAAACCCCGTGATACGGTATGCTCTATCACACATAAACTTCCTTATATCTTCCTCAAAACAACCACCATACCTACCGATCATGGCATTTCCATAGCCATTCCGAGATATATTGCCATGCAACTTCCATCATCATCATCATGACATACATTACTATTGTCATATTGCCATTGCATGATCATGTAGTTGACATCGTATTTGTGGCAAAGCCACCATGCATTATTTTTCATACATGTCACTCTTGATTCATTGCACCATCCCGGTACACCGCCGGAGGCATTCATATAGAGTCATATCTTGTTCTAAGTTTCGAGTTGTAATCCTTATGTTGTAATCAATAGAAGTGTTATGATCATCATTATTAGAGCATTGCCCAAATAAAAAAAAGGCCAAAAGAAAAAAAAGGCCCAAAAAAGAGAGAGAAAATAAATAAAAAGGGCAATGCTACTACCTCTTGTTCCACACTTGTGCTTCAAAGTAGCACCTTGTTCTTCATGTAGTGAGTCTCATATATTGTGCTTTAAAGTAGCACCTTGTTTTTCATGTAGTGAGTCTCATAAGTTGTCTTTTTATACTAGTGGGAATTTTTCATTATAGAACTTGGCTTGTATATTCCTACAATGGGCTTCCTCAAATGCCCTAGGTCTTCGTGAGCAAGCAAGTTGGATGCACACCCACTAGTTTTATTTTGTTGATCATTCATAGCTCTAGTGCATCCATTGCATGGCAATCCCTACTCCTCATGTTGACATCAATTAATGGGCATCTCCATAGCCCGTTGATTATCCTCGTCAATGTGAGACTTTCTCCTTTTTTGTCTTCTCCACACAATCCCCATCATCATATTCTATTCCACCCATAGTGTTATATCCATGGCTCACGCTCATGTATTGCGTGAAGATTCAAAAAGTTTGAGATTATTTAAGTATGAAACAATTGCTTGGCTTGTCATCGGGGGTATAGAAGTTGGGAACATGTTTGTGTGATGAAAATGAAGCATAGCCTAACTATATGATTTTGTAGGGATGAACTTTCTTTTGCCATGCTATATTGAGAAGACATGATTGCTTTGATTAGTATGCTTGAAGTATTATTATTTTTGTGTCAATATGAACTTTTGTCTTGAATCTTTCGGATCTGAATATTGATGCCACAATTAAGAAGATTTACATTGAAATTATGCCAAAGTATCACTCCGCATCAAAAATTCTTTTTTATCATTTACCTACTCGAGGACGAGCAGGAATTAAGCTTGGCGATGCCTGATACGTATCCAACGTATCTATAATTTTTTATTGCTCCATGCTGCTTTATCAACTATTTTGGACTATATTGGGCTTTATTTTCCACTTTTATATTACTTTTGGGACTAACCTATTAACCGGAGGCCCAGCCCAGAATTGTTGTTTTTTGCCTATTTCAGTGTTTCGAAGAAATGGAATATCAAACGGAGTCCAAACGGAATGAAACCTTCGGGAACGTGATTTTCTCACCGAACGTGATCCAGAAGACTTGGACCCTACTCCAAGACGTAACAGAGGCGGTCACGAGGGTGGGGGTGCCCCCCCCTAGGGCGCGCCCCCTGCCTCGTGGCCCCCCTGTTGCTCCACCGACGTACTCCTTCCTCCTATATATAGCTACGTATCCCCAAACGATCAGAACAGGAGCCAAAAACCTAATTCCACCACCGCAACCTTCTGTATCCATGAGATCCCATCTTGGGGCCTGTTCTGGAGCTCCACCGGAGGGGGCATCCACCATGGAGGGCTTCTACATCAACACCATAGCCCGTCCGATGAAGTGTGAGTAGTTTACTTCAGACCTTCGGGTCCATAGCTAGTAGCTAGATGGCTTCTTCTCTCTTTTTGGATCTCAATACAATGTTCTCCCCCTCTCTCGTGGAGATCTATTCGATGTAATCTTCTTTTTGCGGTGTGTTTGTTGAGACCGATGAATTGTGGGTTTATGATCTAGTTTATCTATGAACAATATTTGAATCTTCTCTGAATTCTTTTATGTATGATTGAGTTATCTTTGCAAGTCTCTTCGAATTATCCTTTTGGTTTGGCCAACTAGATTGGTAGTTCTTGCAATGGGAGAAGTACTTAGCTTTGGGTTCAATCTTGCGATGTCCTTTCCCAGTGACAGAAGGGGAAGCAAGGCACGTATTGTATTGTTGCCATCGAGGATAACAAGATGGGGTTTTTATCATATTGCATGAATTTATCCCTCTACATCATGTCATCTTGCTTAAGGCGTTACTCTATTTTTAACTTAATACTCTAGATGCATGATGGATAGCGGTCGATGAGTGGAGTAATAGTAGTAGATGCAGAATCGTTTCGATCTACTTGTCTCGGATGTGATGCCTATATACATGATCATACCTAGATATACTCATAACTATGCTCAATTCTGTCAATTGCTCAATAGTAATTTGTTCACCCACCGTAGAATATCTATGCTCTTGAGAGAAGCCACTAGTGAAACCTATGGCCCCCGGGTCTATTCTCATCATATCAATCTCCATTACTTTATTACTTGCTTTGTTTTTACTTTGCCTTTTACTTTTCACTTTGCATCTATCTATCAAAAATACCAAAAATATTATTTATCATCTTATCAAGATCTCATTCTCGTAAGTGACCGTGAAGGGATTGACAACCCATAATCGTGTTGGTTGCGAGGAGCTATCGTTTTGTGTAGGTACGAGGGACTTGTGCGTGGTCTCCTACTGGATTGATACCTTGGTTCTCAAAAACTGAGGGAAATACTTATGCTACTTTGCTGCATCATCCTCTCCTCTTCAGGGAAATCCAACGCAGTGCTCAAGAGGTAGCAGCCGCAGGGACGGACCCACGCGACCTGGGAATGATGCGGTCCTGCGGGCTCTCCCAGCAGAAGATAGAACTTGAAAAGATGTCACCTGATACCATTGCAGAGCGAATGTCAGAGTAGCTGACGACGTGTGGTGAAGAAGCCACCTCTCACAAACCTTCGGAGCCTTGAGCCGGGACGCTCTAGGGGTCTGGGCGGCTCCTCAAGGTCCATCTCCATCTCCTCCACAAACGCGCGGTGCCTGGCCACCTGAGCTTCCAGGATGCTCCTCATCAAGCGCTAGTGGGCAGCAGCCGCGTTCGGCAGGCCGAAGGGCATGCGAACATAGCTGTGAGGTGGACCCTCACAACGCCCCACGCGTGAAGGTCAGAGGCGCTCCTGAGACGCGGCTCGGTTGAGCCCTGGTATGTCGATGCAGACACGCAGCCCACCATCCTCGCGGGGATGTGGGGCTACGGCGGGTAGGCGGCGACTGCCACGCATGACTCTTGACTCCTGTAGCTCCTGAATGTTTCTTGCGATGAACTCCTGGGGGTTTTGCCCTCCTTGCCTCATGCCTTCCTGAGGGAAACGTGCCTCGAAGCACGCCTCCAAGTGGTGCCCAAGCGCCTTCCTTGTGACCTTGGCGAGGTCGGTGGCCCTCCAGGAGAGAGCCCCCGAGCCCTGCCCGAGGAGGGCGCCGGGCGCGCCTTCCTATGCGACAGAGGATGGCGCCCCTTGAATGTGCACGGGTCCTGACGCATCGCCTCCGGAGGCGCCTGCCTCGCGAGTGCTTGGGCCAGGTGAAGCCTTCTTCTTCTTAGGGACCGCCTCCGGGAGCCTCCCGCTCCTGTGACCTGGGTCTTCGATTGTCGCGGCCTGGAAGGCACGCTCAAGAGAACACACTGCATCCCTCTCCTTGCAAGGCACTGTGATGATTCCACCGCTTCCCGGCATCTTGAGGACATTGTAGCCATGGTGAGTCACTGCCATGAACTTGGCCAGAGCTGGGTACCCGAGGATGGCATTGTATGGCAGGCGGATGTGGGCGACGTCGAAGTCAATGAGCTCGGCGCGGTAATTGTTGCGCTGCCCAAAGGTGACAGGAAGGCAAACTTGCCCTATTGGAACAGTGGAACCATTAGTTACTCCTGAGAAAGGCTTGGTCGGCTGAAGCTGATCATATGGCACTTGGAGATTGTTGAACGTCTCGACGGACAGGACGTTGAGTCCAGCTCCGCCGTCGATGAGGGTCCTGGTGACTTGCACATTGCTGATGACTAGGGAACAAAGCATCGGGAGGACTCCGGCCGTTGCTGCACACTTGAGCTGATCCGCTGAGCTGAACGTGATAGCGCACGCAGACCACCTGAGAGGGCGCGTGGCCTCAAGCTTGGGGAGGACTGCATTCACCTCGCGAGCAAACTGCTTGAAGATACGTTGAGAGGCTGGGGCCTGAGCGCAGCCCAGGATGCAAGCGATTGCGCGCGGCTCCTGGAAGCCCCCAGCCCCCTCGTCCTGGTGATGGTCTTCATTCCTCCTTGGCAGTGGTGGCAGAGGAGGGAGGCCTGTGTTGCCTTGAGGGCAGTCCTCCCGAGGCTGATCCCTCCAACCTCCCTCGTGAGGCTGGTCCTGCCACCGGTCCTCGCGAGGCCGGTCACGCCACCCTTGGCAAGGGCCGCGGTCTTCCCATCGTCCTCCACCTCTTCCTCCTCCTCGGCCATAGCCCCGGTCGTTGCGGTCGGGGCGTCGGCCGATATGCCCATCTCGCACGGCCCTGAGCTCTTGACATTCATTGGTGTTGTGGGTGTGGAGGTCGTGGTACACGCAGTACCGGCTGCCCTTGGATGACTCAGGCTGATCCCTGCCTTGCTTGGTGTCTGGCTCTGCTGCGAGCACAACAGCCCCCTTGCACTTTACGTCCTTAACCTTGGGCTTCTTTTCTTCTAGGTCGGCAGCCAGGAGCTCGAGGAGGGAGAGGCGCCCTTCCTCAGCCCTGGTGCACTTGGTCGCCAAGTTGAACAGCTCCAGTGACGTGCATAGGTCTTCATGGATCGCTAGCTCCTCTTTCATCTTGATGTCACGCACGCCATCGGAGAAGGCTGAGATGATGGCCTCCTCAGTCACCCTTGGGATCTTGAGGCGGGCGTTGTTGAACCGTTGGATGTACTTTTGCAGGGTCTCTCCCAGCTATTGCTTGATGCGGCACAGGTCACTCATGGCTGGGGGCCGGTCGCGAGTACCTTGGAAGTTGGCGATGAAGCGGGTGCGCATCTTGTCCCAGGAGGAGATCATGCCAGGAGCCAGGTTCAAGAGCTAGGTGCGGGCACCGTCCTTGAGCGCCATGGGAAACCAATTCGCCATGACCATATCGTCCCCGTTGGCGGCTTCGATGCCCAGCTCGTAGAGCTAGAGGAACTCCGCGGGGTCTGCAGCACCGTCGTAGCGAGGAGGCAGGTCCGGCTTGAACTTGTCGGTCCACACGACGCTATGCAGCTCAGAGGTGAAAGCGCGGTAGCCTATAGTGGCCACCGGAGCTCTCTGCTGATGTGGGGCTTGCTCCTGGAGATTCCTGCGCACCACTGCATGGAGCAGCGCGGGCTCTTGACATGGCGGTGCAGGGATGCGGTCAAGGCGCACCGGTGCTGGGAGCACGCGAGCACCTTCTTGGGGGCGAGGGATCTCTTGGCAGCTCCTTTCTTGTCGCGCAGGCGCCGGACGTGGTGGGTTTCGTCCTGGGGTCGCATGCCTTGGAGCCAGGGCGCCTTCTTGGGGAGGAGGTGGTGGAGGCACCTCCTGCTCCTCGCCTCCTGCGCAGGATGGAGGGTGAGGCAGCAAGAGGGCCGGCATCGGAGAGCCCCCTGCGGCGCTGACGAGCTCGATGATGCGGGCGAGCCAGTCCTCGTAGAGGTCGTCGACGGGACGGTAGTGCGGGAGCTCACGCGCCAGGAGCAGCGCGGCGTGCGCGTTCGTGGGGGCGTGACGGGCGTGGGATGACGAACCGGACGGAGTCAGCGACGGGGTGGCAGTGCGGCCATCGTGCCGCATCGAAGGCTGCAGGGACGAGGCCTGCTGCTCGTTCCCCGCCGGGCTGGTGGCGGGGTTGGCAGCAGGCGGCGGAGACGACGGGGGCGTCCGCCGACGGGCTCCGTCTGGGCGACGCGGGTGGCGAGATCAGCCTGACGCTCGGCGCGAGCTCGGCGAGTGTTAGCCATGGACACGACGGAAGATCAGACATGACCAGCGGAAGAAAGATTCCGGCGCACCCCTACCTGGTGCGCCAAATGTCGGATTTCGGGTTCCGGCAGACCCTTGAGGTTTGAACACTGGGGTGTGCACGAAGATCTCTCCCCTACCAGCTCATGTCTCGAAGTCTTGCAAGGATCTAAGCAAGAAAGATGAACACACAAAGGACACGAGATTTATACTGGTTCAGGCCACCATTGTGGTGTAATACCCTACTCCAGTGTGTGGTGCGGTGGATTGCCTCAGGGGCTGATGGTAAACAGTACAAAGGGAGGATAGCCTCGCGAGGGGCTGTTCTTGAGCTGGTGCGATGAACTGCTTGGGTGAGTTCAGTCGCTTCTCTCTCTCTCTGATCAATCTGTTTCTCGATGCCTCTACCCCGTGGTGGCTAGTCCTATTTATAGAGTGAGGCCCTGGGCCTCTTCCCAAATAATGAGCGGGAAGGGCGCCAACCATTGGCCATTTGAAGGGGAACAGCTGGTACACTTATCCTGACTAAAGTTGGTCTTTGGCTGCCAAAGGTTCTGACGATGACGCCGCTCTGGGATCCACGATGACCTCCATCCTGCCGTCCTACCAGTCCTGGTCTTGTTGCACCGAAATGGTAACCTTTGCCTGATGCCTTGGCATGTGCTTGCCCCCTTTGCACAGAAAGGGAAACAAGGACACCGCGTAGGCTGGTGCCCGCCTGGCGCCCACCTGGCCTCGATCGTCATGGCTTGCGTCACGGGCTCCTCGGGAGGTGCCCTGCCTTGATCTCTCCGCCTCCTCGCGAGCCTGCCTGAGGAGGCTGCTCCTGAGGAAGCTTCCTGTCGTCCGCCCCGCGAGGCTTGGCCCCTCGCGAGGGTTTTGAGCTTGAGCTGATGAAGCTGGGCTGCATTGGGCCCCCACTTGAGCCATGCCACAGGCCGCAGGCAGGCAAGTCTGCGGGCCCCCGTTCCCAGAACGCCGATAGATGTTGACAAGGCTCCAGGAGATCAGGAAACCGATGACAGGGCCACCTCCCGAGCTGGTAAGTCCGCTTGACCAAAACTTATTTCATCGATTGAGTTGTCGGTTAATTGAATCTCTGTTGTTTTTCTTTTTGCTGCAGCTCCACGAGACATTTTCGTGCTTCGTGATGATGAAGAAGAAGAAGTGCCTCTGAAGGAGAGGAGGAGGAGAGGCAAGGGCTCGAGCGGGAGAGGGCTTGAAGTTCAAGCCCCTCAGTCGACACCGGTACTTGAGGCGGTGGTCGAGCGATCCGGAGATCTGGTTCAGCCCAACGTCACATTCGCCGACCCGCTGATGACTGATCGTCCGTCAGGGTCGATTGCTCCGGCTCCTGGTGCTCCAGTGCAACTCCACGTATCCGACCCAGTGGTTGCTTCGGCTGCCTTGGAGCCATCACTTTTTGCTGCATACCAAACTCCAGATGACTCGCCAAGTGCTGCTAGAGAGGCTCTTCGCCGGGTGAATCTTGTTATGGAGCAGGTGAAGGTGATGCACGAGGCCACTCAGGTGGCCTACAATGCGAGCATCGCTCTGTAGACCAGTGTTAAGGTCAGTTATCTCCCGACTTAACTTTTGAACGCTGCCCATATGTGCACCTACTATCATGGGTCTATGTTTCATATCCGATCACCCACTAGGGTGTGCCTGCTTTAGAGTTTTAGAGGTCTTCCACTCCACTCGACTCATGCTGAGTCGAGTGTTTTGTCCGAACCAGTGGGGGCACGCAGAGTGCACCCACTGGGTGTAGTCCCCAAGACCACGGTCGACTGCTGGCAGCCGGCTGAGGTCTGAGAATCTACTTTTTTTTTACTCACGTTGGGCAAACCATGTTGAGTGTTGATCTAAACCAGTGGGGGCACGCTAAGTGCACCCACTGGGTGTAGTCCCCGAGACTAATGTTGAATGTTTGATTCGGCAGTAGTCTTAGTGTAACTTTCACTGTCATTGTCTTTTGTTTCTATCGACTGATATATCTCTCTCGCTGACAGCAGAGGTCTTGTGATCTTGGGGCTCAACTTTCTGAGTTGAACAAGAAGCAAATCAGCCTCGGTATTGATCTTGAACTGGCAAAGAAGAACCTCAAGACTGCTCAAGAAGGAACAACCATCATGGGAGGTAACCAATCAACACCTATCCACCTCGTGGCTCGCGCCTTTCCGTGTTTTTTCTTTCAGTCTCTTTGAACCGAGTGACTTCACACGAACAGATGTGCATAGTGAAAACCGCCAGCTTCAAGCTCGTTTGAAGAGTGTTGTTTCTTTAGAGAAAATGAAGGAAGCTCTGGAGAAGAAGGATCTGGATCTTGCTGCTGTTCAGAAGGAGGCACGAGAGAATACAGTGCTTGTGGACAAGAAGCTGGCTTCGGTCGGCAAGTTGGAAGAGGAGAACTCGAAGCTGAAGACTGCCATCTCAGAAGCCAATCGGGAAGTTGAGCAACTAAAGAAGGACAAGGAGAACCTGACCAATGAAGTCGGAAGTCTCAAAGCCAAGACGGGCGAGCTGGAGTCCTATCTAGGACAACTTGCTGCAAAACTGGTCTTGAAGCTTGAAGGTATCATTGTTCGACTGGTTAGTTGCCGTCGATTGGAATGTCTTGTTATATTGTCGACTCACTATTTTTCCTGATTCTGTAGAACTTTGCCAGGACTTTGAGGCTGAGACTGGGCGGGTCGAGACGGGTCTCGACCCCATCAATTGTCCTATGAAAGATGACATTGCGATGAACTTGCTGTGGTTGGAATCACGCATGGACAGTGTTGTTGCTTATCTGGCTCGACTGAAGGCGGCAATGACTCGGGTTGATGCCGAACTCTGGCCTCGAGCGGAACTTTCACAAGATCTCGAGTCACTGATGACTCGACTAAATCAGATCCCTGGCCGAGTGCAGGAATGGAAGAAATCATCTGCTCGTTGTGGCGCTTGTTGCCCTGTCATTGGTCCAAGTGCACTGCAAAGACGCCAGAGAAGACAAGCTGGTGGCCCTCAAGGTTGTGAATACTAAGAAGCACACCTTCCAGTCCTTCATGGACACCTTCCTTGAGGCTGCCCTTCGTATTGCAGATAGCATTGACCTTGACAGCTTTTGTGATCCAGCCAGCCCTTCCCCTGATGAGTGACCGAAAAACATTATGCTTCACCTATATTTGCCTCGGAATGCCGAGTGATTTTGTAATCGATGAAACTCCTTCGAGCCTGACGCCCGAGCACTTTAATCCGTGGTCTGGAAACTTTGGATTTATCTAAACTTGGTTTATCTTTGAATATGTTGTGTTTGACTTCAAGTGGAACTTGTTCTTCACTCGGATTAGTTCTTGTACTTTTGATGCAGTCGACATGTACCTCGTCGTCCTTGCGGGTTGGGTTGGAGCGACTGTTGGATAAGACCTTGGCAGCATTGATCAGCTCATCAGCGAGGCACTCAGCAATGGTCATAACGTTCCTGAAAGTGGTTTGCCTTGGCATCAGCTGTTGGATGAACCCTTGGCAGCATTGATCAGCTCATCAGTGAGGCACTCAGCGATGATCTTGACATTCCTCAAAGTGGTTCTCCTTGGCAACACGCTCAATCTCGTCCTTCTTCTTGACGGCATAGCTCTGAAGAGGAGGTCATAGTCGACCTGCACCTCACCGTCCTTGTGGATCGGGATGGAGCGTATGGCTAAGTCTCCGAGCGAGAAGATCGGTTTTCACTCGAAATGTATTTTCAAACTTAGGCGAGTACTGGACTGCAGCTAAGCCTCCGAGTGAGAGGATTTCTCACCACTCGATAGGATTTTTCAAACCTAGGCGAGTACTGGACTGTAGCTAAGCCCCCGAGTGAGAGGGTTGCTCACCACTCGGTAGGATTTTTCAAACTTAGGCGAGTACTGGACCGCAGCTAAGCCTCCGAGAGAGAGGATTGCTCACCACTCGGTAGGATTTTTCAAACTTAGGCGAGTACTGGATTGCAGCTAAGCCCCCTAGTGAGAGGATTGCTCACCACTCC
>NC_041387.1:228990643-228998574 GCF_002162155.2 Triticum dicoccoides | reverse complement strand
GTAGGATTTTTCAAACTTAGGCGAGTACTGGACTGCAGCTAAGCCCCCGAGTGAGAGGATTGTTCACCACTCGGTAGGATTTTTCAAACTTAGGCGAGTACTGGGCTGCAGCTAACCCCCCGAGTGAGAGGATTGCTCACCACTCGGTAGGATTTTTCAAACTTAGGCGAGTACTGGACTGCAGCTAAGTCCCCGAGTGAGAGGCTTGCTCACCACTCGGTAGGATTTTGTTTTTCAACTTAGGCGAAACGGATTTGCAGCTAAGCCCCCGAGTGGGAGGCTTGCTCACCACTTAGTAGGATTTTGTTTTTAAACTTAGGTGAAACGGATTCGCAGCTAAGGAACCCACTGGGGGATTTAGAATATGTAAAAAAAGGAACAACAATCATTCAGGAGACTGTAAAATATTTTATAATCAAACTAGAAGGTATCTCATATTGCATCTTAACAGTCTGAATGCTTAAGTGTAAAAGGGGCGGAGCAGCTCCGCATTCCAAGCGTGTGGCTCGTCTTTATTGTGCTCGACGTTCTAAAGACGGTACGCTCCATTGTGGAGCACTTTGGTGGCAACGAAGGGGCCTTCCCAAGCAGGGGCGACCTTGTGTGGTTTCTGTTGGTCCACCCGAAAAACCAAGTCTCCCTCCTAAAAGGCCCAACCCCTCACATTTCTGGCGTGGAATCGACGCAAGTCTTGCGGATAGATGGTCGACCGGATCAAGGCCATCTCTCTTTCCTCTTCTAGGAGATCAACTGCATCTTGCCGAGCCTGTTCTGCTTCTTCTTCTGAGAAAAGTTCGACTCGGGGTGCATTGTGAAGCAAATCACTCGGGAGTACAACTTCAGCTCCATAGACTAAGAAGAATGGAGTTCGGCCAGTCGACCGATTAGGAGTTGCCCTCAATCCCCAAAGTACTGGTGGAAGTTCATCAACCCAGGCGCCTGCTGCATGCTTGAGGTCACACATCAATCAGGGTTTCAGTCCTTTGAGAATCAATCCATTTGCTCTTTCAGCCTGACCATTCAACTGAGGATGGGCGACTGAAGCATAGTCGACCCTAGTGCCTTGGGAAGCACAAAAGGCTCTGAACTCGTCAGAATTGAAGTTTGACCCATTATAAGTGATGATGCTGTGCGGAACACCATATCTAAATGTCAATTCTCTGATGAAACTAACAGTTGTACTCGCTTCAAGCTTTTTGATGGGCTTGGCTTCAATCCATTTGGTGAACTTGTCGACTGCTACGAGCACATGGGTAAAGCCACTTCTGCCAGTCTTCAGAGGTCCAACTATATCTAATCCCTAGATAGCAAAAGGCCAGACGAGTGGAATAGTCTTCAGAGCTGATGCGGGTTTATGGGACATGTTGGAGTAAAACTGACAGCCTTCACATTTGTCTACTATTTTTTTCGCCATCTCGTTAACATGTGGCTAGTAAAATCCGGCTCAGTATGCTTTGGTCACGATGGTCCGAGAGGACGCATGGTGACCACAGGTCCCCGAGTGAATATCATTGAGGATCATTCGGCCTTCTTGTGGCGTGATGCATTTCTGGCTGACTCCAGTTACACTTTCTCTGAACAACTATCCTCTTATCACAGTAAACGCTTTGGATCGCCGCAGGATCTTTCGAGCCTCTTCTTCATCCTCTGGAAGTTCTTTCCTAAGAATGTATGCAATGTATGGCACTATCCTGTCGGGAGTGATGGCCAAAACCTCCATAATCAAGTCGACCACGGCTGGGACTTCGACTTCAGTCGGATCTGTGGTACTCTTAGGCTGTGGGGGCTCTTTAGTGAAAGGATCTTCCTGAACTGAAGGTGAGTGAATATGTTCCAAAAACACATTGCTCGGAATGGTCTCTCTCTTGGATCCTATCTTTGCCAATTCATCTACAGCTTGATTTTTCAATCGGGGTATATGGTGAAGCTCCAACCCCCCAAACTTCTTTTCTAACTTTCTTACTGTGTTGCAATAACTAGTCATAGCCGGGCTCCTGACATCCCACTCTTTTATTACTTGATTAACCACCAAATCTGAGTCACCGTAGACCATGAGGCGACGGATGCCGAGTGAAATGGACATACGCAACCCGTATAAAAGTGCCTCATATTCAGCTTCATTGTTGGAGGAATCAAAATGAATCTGGAGAACATAGCTGAGCTTGTCCCCACAAGGGGATACCAATACTACCCCAGCACCGGAACCATTCAGGATCTTGAAGCCATCGAAGAACATGGTCCAATGCTCCGAGTGAACTTGAGTCAACAGTTGCTGCTCAATCCACTCAGCAAGGAAATCTGCAATTGCTTGGGTCTTGATAGCTTTCTTTGCCTCAAACTTGATATCCAATGGAAGGAGTCCAATCGCCCATTTTACTACTCGACCAGTTGCATCTCTGTTGTTCAGAATTTCAGATAATGGTGCGTTGCTGACGACTATAATGGAGTGATCAGAGAAATAGTGTGCAACTTTCTTCATGGTCATGTAGATTCCATAAACAAGCTTCTGATAATGCGGATATCTCTGCTTGGATGGAGTCAAAACTTCACAAAGATAATAAACTAGGCGCTGAACTTTATAGGCTTTTCCTTCTTCTTCCCGCTCGACCATGAGTACTGTACTGACAACTTGTCCAGTGGCCGCAATGTAAAGCAGTAGAGGCTCTTTGTTGATTGGTGCAGCAAGCACCGGTTGGGTGGAAAGCAGGGCTTTGAGCTCTGCAAACGTTGCGTCAGCTTCATCAGTCCACTCGAATTTATCAGATTTCTTCATCAATCGGTAAAGAGGTAAGGCCTTTTCACCGAGACAAGAAATGAATCGACTCAAGGCTGCCAAACAACCAGTAAGCTTCTAAACATCATGCACATGCACAGGGTGTTTCATTCGGAGGATAGCACCGACTTTCTCTGGGTTCGCGTCGATCCCTCGTTCGGAAATGAGGAAACTGAGTAGCTTTCCACCTGGGACTCCGAATGTGCACTTCAACGGATTAAGCTTGATATCATACCTTCCTAGGTTGGCAAAGGTTTCTGCAAGGTCGGTCAGCAGGTCGGAACCCTTACGCGACTTCACCACAATGTCATCCATATATGCTTCCACGTTCCGACTGATTTGAGTGAGCAGGCACTTCTGAATCATCCTCATGAATGTGGCGCCAGAATTTTTGAGACCAAATGTCATGGTGACATAACAAAAGCACCTGAATGGGGTGACGAAAGTCGTTTTTATTTCATCGGGACCATACAGTCAGATCTGATGATACCCGGAATATGCATCTAGAAAAGACAAGCGCTCTCACCCTGCAGTCGAATCGACAATCTGATCGATGCGGGGGAGAGGGAAATGATCTTTCGGGCAGGCCCGATTCATATGCTTGAAATTGATGCACATACGAAGTGAATCGTCCTTCTTACGGACCATGACTACATTGGCAAGCCACTCAGAGTCGTAGATCTCTCAGATGAACTCTGCTGCTAGGAGCCGAGCCACTTCCTCACCAATTGCCTTTCTCTTCTGCACGGCGGACCGTCGAAGATGCTCTTTGATAGGTTTTGCCTTCAGATCGACACGCAAACGGTGGAAGCCAGTCCCCTGGGTACACCCGGCATGTCAGTAGGTTTCCATGCAAAGATGTCCCAGTTCTCACGGAGGAACTGGATGAGCGCTTCTTCCTATTTGCTGTCGAGTGTTGTTGAGATATGAGTCGGTGCAGCATTGGGATCAGTCGAGTGAATATGAATCGGCTTCGTTTCTCCAGACGACTGAAATGCAGAATCTGTGGCAGGCTTCTTGGCTCACAACAAATCACTCGGATCTGCATTTTTCTGATACTCTTGTAATTCAACTGCTGCCATTTGTGCATCGGCAATTTTAGAACCCTTCTAGAAGCATTCTTCTGCCTTCTGCCGATTGCTAGTGACTGTGATCACACCTCTGGGGCCAGGCATCTCCAGTTTGAGGTAGACATAACATGGCCGAGCCATAAAACGTGCATAAGTAGGCCTACCCAGAATAGCATGATAAGCACTCTGGAAATCCACTACTTCAAATGTCAACTTTTCCTTATGGTAATTCTTGGAATCACCGAAAACCACGTCAAGGGTGACCTGGCCAAGTGATTCGGCTTTCTTTCCAGGGATAACGCCATGAAAACTCATATTGCTTTCGCTAAGCTTGGACATCGGAATGCCCATCCCTTTTAAGGTTTTAGCATAAAGGATATTCAGGCCACTACCACCATCCATTAGCACTTTGGTCAGTCGAGTGCCTTTAACAACTGGGTCGACCACCAACGCTTGCCTCCCAAGAGTGGTCAGACTGGTCGAATGTGATGGCTGTTTGTGACCATTTTAGGTATGTGGTCGTCATTGTCGGGACAACCATATTTACCTCTCTGTTGATAACTTTCAATCGACTTTTGCTCTCAACATCAGCAAAAATCACCAGGGTGGAATTGACCTTAGGATAACCATCTTCTTCCTCTTCGTCCTTGTCCTTTTCCAACTCCTTTTCCTTCTCACTGGGCTGTTTCTCTCAGAATTGCTGGATCAGGAGTCGACATTGCCGAGTGGTGTGCTTAGGATAAATCAGATTACCCTCTTCATCCTTCTTCGTATGAATGTGGCATGGTAAATCCAACACATCATTTCCCGCTTGATCTTTTACCTTCTTAGGGGTCCAGGGGCCCTTGTGTTTTCCTTTAAACTTTCCTTGAACTACTGCCGCAATTTCACCAGGCACTGCAGGTTCAGCCTTATGTTTCTGTTTCCGATTGGAATTGCCTCCACCGGCGTCCTGGCCGACTGGTTTACTCTTTCCACTGCGGAGTCCATCTTCTTCTTCTATGTTAGCGTACCGAGTGGCTATTTCCATCATCCGAGTCATGGACATATCTCCAGTCCGAGCGAACTTCAGGACCAACTCTCAATATTTAAGGCCTTCCTTGAATGCACACACTGCTTGGTGCTCAGATACATTTTCCACTGTGTGATGCAAAGTGGTACACCTCTGAATGTAATCCCTTAGAGTCTCACTTGGTTTTTGCACGCAACACTGCAATTCTGTTAATCCTGATGGCCGCTTGCAAGTACCCTCAAAAGTTCTGACAAATACTCAGGCAAGCTCCTCCCAACTGAATATACTGCCAGGAGCTAACTGAGGCAACCACGCTCTGGCTGACCCTTCCAACATCAGAGGAAGATGCTTCATGGCTACTTCATCATTACCACCACCAATCTGCACAACCACTCGGTAATCCTCAAGCCAAGTTTCAGGCTTGGACTCTCCCGTGAACTAGCTGACTCCCGTCACCAACCTAAAGCTGGGAGGAATCACTGCAGCCCTGATGGCTCTGCTGAAACATTAACCCGAAACATGAACTCTGCTGCCAGTCAAATGATCTTTGTTAGGGTCCTCCCTGTAAGCTCTGTTCTGGTCGACTAGACCTTGAACAAGAATAGATCTCGCATCAAAGCTTGGCTCTCTTGGGTCGACCGGTACTCTGCGCTCGCCACTGTGAAGGCTTCTGTCATTGTATTGCCGAGGCACATATGATCCGCTCCTCGGAGGAGGGGTGGGCACTCGACGATGATCATCACGGCCGAGTCGGTGATCATACTGCCCATGGTTCCTGTACTGATCCTGCCGATGCCCACGACCTTCACGCCGTAGGGGCGATCTTGGGCTGTGGGCCGACTAAACTGTATCCGCCACCACGGATCTGCTATGAATCCTATTCCGCGACTGAGACACCACTGTGTTCTGTTCTCCTGCTGCCCGGAGTAAGGCCCGGATCTGCATCAAACCTCTGCCAGCCTCCGACTGGGAAGGCTGAATTGACTCTGCTATTCGGGCCGCAGCTATGAGATTTTGAATCGGAGTGCGGTATACCTTAGATTGAGGCAGAAAAAGCTGTCCTCGACTGGACTAAGGGATCCGATCTCGAGCACGCTCGTCAAGTGCGTGTTGTAGGTTCTCCTGTCGAGTGCGCTCAGCCAAATTGGCCAGGCGCACCTCTTTCAAGGCTCGAGCCTCGGGGGTTTCTCCAATGATGGGCGTGTGGAGTGCATCCATGTTGCGGCGACGAAGTTCTTCTCTCTGTTGTGAAGAGAGAGGTTCGGGACGGTACTCCTCATGAATGCGCGACGGATCACCGCCACCATCACCGCCGTCGTCGCGGTTAAGCCAGGCGGACTACGTGGTCCATTGACCATCAAAACTTCAGCCGCAGGGTCGCTGCTATCGCACTCGGATGCGGTCTCGATGGAGCCAGTCGAACAGGTCGTAGAGAGTTTCGTCGGGCTCGATTGCCGCGACTTGATGGGTGGCCGAATGACGAGTCACCGCATGTTTCACCCACCGCTGAAGCCGCGACCGACCAGATCGCTTGCAACGGCGAACAGCGGGGGGACAAGACACCGTGGGAGCCGACCGATACTGGGTCGACGGCTGCCGTAAAAGGACGTCGCGTACGCACGCACGAAAGTGCGTCGCCCCACGGACGGGGAGCGCCTTGATGTCAAGGGGAGCTTCCTGGAGCCAGGCGGAGTCGTCGGCGATAAAGACGAGCGTGCCGAGACGGATCTCGCGGCCATCAGCCAATCCATCGCCGGAAACCGTGATGATAGGGATCGGAAAAAATCACAACTTCACCAACAAGTCGCTAAGACACCTGCCCCAAGGTGGGCGCCAACTATCGTGGTCCTAAGACTGACAGTAGAAAGGGGGGTAGGTATGGAGAGGCAAGATCTCAGCTATGGTGAAGTTGTCCACACAGGATTTACGAGTTCAGGCCCTTCACGGTGGAAGTAAAAGCCCTACATCTCGGTGCCCGGAGGCGGTCGACTAGATTATATGTGTGTGGTGTTACAGGGGCTGCGAACCCTTGTGCCAGAGGAGGGGGTGGCTTATATAGAGTGCGCCAGGACCCCAGCCATCCTCCATTACAAGGGGTTCAATGTACATAAAGACAGGGCGTTACTGATAATGACAGCCATAAGTGCTATTAATGATCTTAAAGACTACGGAGTGAACGTCTGACTATTGCAGTGCTGAGTGACTCCTGGTCTTTAGTAGGTCGAGTTGTTCCTTGTATGGTCGAGTGACATCAGGTAAGAGGGATACCAGAGTGATATGGTTGGTTGAGTGGATTGCACTCGACGCCTTCCCTAGGTATTCCTTGTTGTCTCTTGGACTTCTTTGCTTCTAGGGTAGTGACCTTGGGTAGGGCGTATAGGTCAGGCCTGTGACCCTACCCTAGGTCTGTATCCTCATCGCCGGGGGCGGCGCGTAGGGGCATGACGGAAGGGGGCGGAGCTAGGCTTTGGCCGTGGATGGTCAATGGAGCTGGTGGATCGGACAGTGGTGGTTTGCATGGCGGTGGTGGGAAGACGGTGGACTGAGGAGGGAGGATGGTAAATAGGCA
Organism: Triticum dicoccoides; assembly: GCF_002162155.2. Taxonomy (NCBI): domain Eukaryota; kingdom Viridiplantae; phylum Streptophyta; class Magnoliopsida; order Poales; family Poaceae; genus Triticum; species Triticum dicoccoides. Next base: position 228,991,150 of record NC_041387.1, on the reverse strand, counting down.
GTAATGGGAGATGGTGGTGTGTGCCGTCAGCATCGCGCGGGATCCAGAGCCAGTCGGCAGCACGCGGGATCCATGGCCGGCGGTGGCGCACTGGGGCAGGGGCTGTTGGCGACGTAGGGAAGACATGGGGGCAGAGGTTGTTGGTGAGGGTGGGGGCATGTGGGCATCACTAGGTCTCCAGCGCCTGGTGTTCCGAGGGGCGGCGGCGCGCGGGGTCATCGGCGGCGGGGCGGGTGATTGGCAGTGATGGGATCAGGGGGAAGGAGGTGGGGAAGTTTGTGGTCGTGGCGTCGTGGATGTCTTTTTTTATTTTCCGTGCCTGTCGGTTCGTGGAGTTCGGGAACATACTCGTGCGCCCTATATATACAGAAGTTGTGATCCAAATAACTATTCTAATCCTGGGATTAGAATAGTGTTGTCCTATATATATATATATATATATATATATATATATATATATATATATATATATATATATATATATATATATATATATATATATATATA
>NC_041387.1:228988137-228990358 GCF_002162155.2 Triticum dicoccoides | reverse complement strand
TACTAGAACATGAAGGCGTGCGTTGCCGCGCCCGCATATTTTGAGGAAACAATAATAAGAAAATATAAATATATGAAAAAAGTATAATTCTCAATGAAAAACTTATTTATAGTGTATAGAAGAGCGGATTCAAACAATCATCAAATATCTCTGTATAAGTTAGGCCTCATGAGATTTTAATAATCTTCTGCTGATACAAGATAGAAAACAAGAAGGAAAACGTTGAAAAGATTAACGGTGAGAGACAATTATGAGTTTTCATGTGAAGCACATAAATGACATACAATTCTGATTTAGCATTTGAACATCAATATATATTATGTATAATTCAGAGTGAAATACACCTATAAATATGTATGCCACTATGAAAGATTCGAGGTGGAGATAAGAAACCTTTGTTCGCATGCTAGCCATAATGCTTCAGGAAGAAATTTTTCAACATCATGATCTGTCTAATGTGCAGTTATGAAAATCATAATGAAATTTTTTGGCTGTTAGATCTAATGGATACCACAAAAACTCCATCCATCAGGAAGATTCCAAATAGAAGAATGATACCGAACAGGCACCTTACACGTCTGAAATTTTTGCATAGTGCACCATATATTAATTTATTCGATCAAGCAGTTGAAACAATTATATGTGCAAAAGTTGTGTTAGCATAAGGACAAGAATATCGAGGGCTGCACATTATCATGCAAGAACATGGCTTATGATATATCTATGGACGCCAATGCCATGAAGCATATTTACCTCATTGTTCATTGTCTCGAATGCTACTGCTGCTTCACTTTTCTGAAGAGAACTTGAAGAAACCATATCTGTTGGGTTTCCTAAGCACATGATGGTGTATTACTTTAACTGTATGGAAGATCCATCAGTTAGAGAACAATCTCTAATCAACACAAACCTTGGATCCAACACCAAATAGGGTTGAAACAAATAAATTAGTACCTTCAGTAACATGTTCATGCTGAGAGAATCCATTCTTCAGAGCACTTTCGTTGGTGTCGTGTTGCCATGGTGACATACTGACATAGGACAGACCGCAACTGAGGGTTGAAGAAATAGCAAGCACTAAAAACAGGATGAACTATAACTCAGCAATACTCTTGAATTGTCCATCAATATAAAATCTTCCTAACATTTACTTTAGTTAGAATTAGCTAGCTTCCCAAACTGCAATCGGGGAGGAAGCAAGCACACATATCTCAACCCCAACATGACATTTGTGTCCGAACGTGAAACAAATTAACAAGAAATTGTGGGAAGGAGCACTATGAGCCGGTTCTCCGATCCAGCCGCTTGTGGAGCTGGAGTGCGTGCCGCTAGAGGGTCGGGTCATGCCCATCCACATTCCGGACGGCTGCGACGGCCGGGGCCTCGGAAGCAGATACGTGGCGGTCGTGGCCACTTTCGTCATACATGCGGAAGAAGAAAAGACGGGAGAGGAGAGACATGGCGATGCGTGTGATGCGATGAGCGGCGGGTCTCGTGGGTGGAGGTGGGCGCCGGCGTCGCCGCCAGTAATGAAGAATCGAGGAGGCCGACGGTCCAGCTCTATAGGTTCGACAAACTGCAGATCCTGCTTCTCATACTCCAAACTTTAGCCCATAGAAGATATCATGGAGAAGCATGCTGCCTCACAATCGCTTGGAGAAAGGATAGGGTTTCATGCCGCCGGACTTGCAACATGTGCGCCCGCCATCCCGGCGCCGCTGGCACGATTTCAGCCTGATTTGTAATTAATACGGCTCAATTAGATGATTCTATGGAGTTGCGGCCCGAGAAGCCCGATCTGTAATACGGCTCGATTAACCACATCGTGGCTAGATGGTTCTCCGGAGCAGCGGCCCAAGAGACATATGAAGACGACCAGAAGTCGTTCGATCGATGGAATCTGACGGCCAGCGACGTCAAAAAGCTGTGGTGGCTCCTAGCTCACCCCGTTATACCGTTTCCCAATATATAGGATGGGTCTATTATGATAACACCCTTAAGACCTTATTCTGCTAATAAACTCGCTTATTCTGATAACACTCCCCAACGATCGCACCCCCAAAATCCCCCACTACCTTCGTCAACGTCCCCCTCCCTCCCGGTGCAGCCCGCAACCCACCCCACCTTCTTCCATCGCGCGGCCCGCAGGGACTGGCGCCCCGCTCCCCCATCCCACCTTCTTCCCCCGGGCATGCGCCGCCGCTCCCCTCCCCCCGCGCAC
>NC_041387.1:228985810-228987611 GCF_002162155.2 Triticum dicoccoides | reverse complement strand
GGATCCACTCCGCTCCATCCCTGCTACCTTCCCCTGGTGTCAAGGCAGCCAAGATGCACGGTGCCCTGGCGACCTCTTGCCCCGAGACGACCAGCGCGCCGCCCCCTACAATCATCTCCGCGCGACACTTGCGCTCCTCTCCACCTCGTGCATCCGTGCGCGCGGATCCCCTGCTACCCACGGCGGCCTCCTCGCCATGCCCTGCCTGCTTTAGATCCATGGCCAGCCCAGCTCCTGTCTGCCCCCTGGCTCTGGCGAGCTCTCCACCCCCTTGCTCTTGAGCCATGCAGTCCACTGTCACAGCCAATGGACTTAGCAATCTCAGGGGCGTCAGGAGCAGCTGGCTTCAAAAATTGGAGGGGGTTCAGTTATCTCAGGGGTCCGCAATGAGGGGTCCGAGGCAGCCACCGCGCCGCCAGCCCCGTGCAGCTTAGTTGTCGGCCCCATGTAGCTCGGTCCTCCACCCACCGGATCACGGCACCGTCGACACGAAGTGAACCACCAGTCCCCGCCCACTGCACCTCATCTCGGTTCATTGCCTCGCTACCACGTCGGGCTTCCCTAGCGGCCTGACCCGCCTTTCCCGGACAGCCCCGGCGACCACGAGCTCTCCCGGAGCCCCCGCGTCCGGTTGCCGTTGAAGTGACCACAATAGGAAGCCGCTAGCGATGGAGCAGATCCAGGCTCAACGAGCACCGCTGGATCCATCTTAGCCGCTCGCTGGACAGGGAAATTTTGCAAATTCTGTTTGATACACGTATTTGCTTTTACTTCATGCTATTTCTGCAGTTTATTTTATCTCTATGGTGGCCTGTGTTGATGCAGTGCACTCTGCGATACAGCGGTGCTTGATTTTGGAACAAATGTTCAGTGCGTGCGGTGCAAAAAGTTAGGTTCAGTTTCAGCTCCGTTGTGTGCATTCCTCCATTTTGCCAGGTCCTCTAGCCATCGTTGTTGTGAAGAATTTCCACTGTTGGTGTGTTTTGTTTTGCAGAAACAACACAATTCTTTTTGCAAAAAATATATATTAAGTTAAATTTATTTGGGCAAAAAAATGTTCAGTGTTGTGCCGGACACATTTACATTTAGCATCAGTTTAGTTGTTTTGGCATGCAGTCCTCAGTTTACTTTCAAATGGTTATAGCATAGTATAGAGGAGTTCACTTTGTAAAAGAAAATTGTACATGAGTTAAATTTTTGCAAAAATTGTGCCCCAGTTAACTTTTATTTGGTCTATGTCTTGCAGTGCGGATTGCATCAATGAGCAGTGCGGCACATGTATCAAAGGAGAGAAAAAGGATGCCATCATTTTTCGGAAGTTTCGTTTTATTGTTCAAGGAAACATACCCAAATGTTTGTGTGTGATGCGAGCTGACTGTGCACATTGTTAATGGAAATAAAACTGCTTCATGGTTCACTTGGTAATCAGACACAAAAACATCTCAAAGAAGCTTGTTTCTTATTAGATGTAGTTCACTCGCTCACTCCTTGCGGTCCACTCGCTTGGTCAACGCACGTAAAAAATTAATAAGTATGAAAAAAGACAACAAGAACTCATTATGTTCACTTTGGGTAGTGTTACAGCTCACTTTCAGAAGTGTTGTGGTCCACTCTCGTTCAAAAAAGAAGTTGAAAAAAAAGACAACAAAAACTTGTGCGAGAAAGTTTATGTCTCACAAAAAGAAATCATGAAGTTCAGTTGACTGCCTGCTGTAGTGCGGTTTTCTGTTTGAAGCAGTGTGTTCTTCTGTCCGATGAAAGGTCCACTCGCTTGGTCAACGCGCGTAAAAAATTAATGAGT